>NC_048421.1:22419761-22473059 GCF_013103735.1 Etheostoma cragini
AGTACTTTTAATACTTTACGCATATTTTCCTGAGGATACTTACATACTTTTGCTTTGGTAGCATTTCAACGCAGGACCTTTACTTGTAACAGAGGATTCCTACAGTGAGATAGTGCTTTTACTTTGGTAAAGGATCGGAATACTTCTTCCACCACGGCTGGTAAACGAGCGGGAGGGGGAAATGCCAATGAGCCTTGTCACAGAGAGATGACTCTTTTCTGCAGTATGCATGAGGTGGGGGAGGCCCACCACACGGTCTCCTACAGTTTAGAGTGCAAGATATTCTCCCATCCATCGCGGTCAACAATCAAGTCACAGAGCAGTGAATTTGGTGTCGAGCTCGTAGCGTTGCACACCAAGTCTACCTATTTCAAATGCTATGTCATTGGTGGATTCTGGGAAAACACATGGTTTCTGGTTGCCGTAGAGACAAACCTCTTCCTGTACGTCTCCCCTAACCTGTACTGGGGGCTCAGTGAAGAGTACTGTGGCCCCCCGTCCCGCTCCTGTGGACACTGATTCTCACTACGCTGTGCAGTGCATGCATCTAAGTGACAATAAAATAATCAAACTTGTGTTTTCTTGAGATTGGCTTTCCGTCCTCATTGTTTGGGGTCACACAGCCCCCATTGCTGCATATTTCTAAATAAGAAAGAAAATCCCAAATATATTCTGTTTATTAGGTTGCATGGTCTATGCATGAGCCAATATATTGATTTTGTTAGAGGGAGGACACATGTGTTTTGGAGTTAGACCTCCAGTGAACAAACAGTCATAAAACTCCAATCCAACAAAATACAAATAGATGTATTTAGAATCTGTAAATAGGTACAGCAGTTATAAATCAGCCTATATGACAACTAGGACTACGTATTGTTCAAAGATTTTCAAAACAGGTACCAACACCAATAATGTAACATTGACACCGGTTTCTAAATGATATTTTTTCCGATACCAATTCTTTTTAAACAAAAAGAAATGACTACATTACACATTAAGCCACATTTTTACATTTTCTCTATTTTTTCACTCCTACTACGTAGTGTTTTCCCTGCGTGTTAGACAGCCAATCAGAAACATTATTAGATCTTGGGTGGATGCATGCTGCGTGCTGATTGGCTCACTCTTTACTCCTTGTGTATTAATATTGGATGTTGAATGACGTATTTTTCAATACCCCATACTTTAGAGCCAATTTGGTCGGTGCCAAAAAAGTATTGAATTCAGTAGGCGGCCCTAATGACAACATCCCATTTATCTCAAATGAGCATGTACTTTTGTAGAAGATTTGAAGTTTAGTGTGATGTTTTAGAGCATTGTTAATGAAAATGAGTCTCAGTTTGTCCTTGTACACATAGCAAGAGGATTCAGGGGACAGATTTCTTTCTAAGTAACATGGAGTGGATTTATCTTAATGTCACAATCCGTCCATCTACACAACAACCGGTGAAAACAAGGACAAAAAACAACAACTTTGCTGTTGTTAGCCAAATTAAGTCATTTCTGGAGCCCTGCACATATTGTGGACATCCAAACCCAATTTTGGGGTGTGGGGTCCAGATCTGCCATATTTCTCAAGCAAAAGTGCCAATTTTGATTTTTAGAAGAGGCTGCAAGCTAAAGATTATAACGGACATTGATGTAAAAGATGAAATAACCACACTGGTAGAAAATCTATGTCCACAACATGTCCTCAGCAGTAGCCTACAACCAAACACATACCAAGAGAATATGCACACGCTTACTCCTGACTCTGGAAATATTACAAGAGTTTGGAAATTTAAAATAATGCTGATGTTCTGGTTCAAATGTTATGATTACCATCAAATACAGAACCTCCTTGAATTTAATTGTTTTAATTCAATTAATTATTCTGTGAGTGTTTGTTGTGTTGCATTTTCAGCAAAATTATGCAATTATTGGGCTATGGGCTGCGCCCCCTGTAGCCTTTCAGGGGTTCCGCACAAACAGAATAGGAAGAAGAAATTGAACCCTCGAAGTTCCCGTTACAGAAGTCCGTCCCACCCCTCTCACATAAATGGTGTGTTCCTTCTGAATAACACCCCCCCCCCCACACACACACACACACACTAAATGTCAGCAAAATTGCACCAGAGCAACTTCATGGCATAAAATGATGAAACATGTTAAGCAGGCCTAGTTCATGTTCCCATTAATCATCTAGCTCAGGCTCATTTTGTCTAAAAACACAGGTCATGAGAAAAACAGTTAGTTTTATTAATTAATGCGCCACTAGGCTACTGTTGTTTAGCAACTGGAAATGGCTACTCTGCACATTTACTAAATTATTTTGTATATGCGTGAGAACTCAAACATCACACACACCCGTGTATATAGGCCTGCTGTAGCCCAGCAGATTTTTGACATTAATATTTAAAACACGATCCCTTCAGACCTAGTTCGGATAATTTGGATCTCGCTGAATGAGTAGGCCCTTTATGTGGACGGCCATTTTAAAAATGGGGATTTCTAAAAAATTAAAATGCATCTTTCTGCTGCATTGGGTAGTATAGCCAGCCAAGTGAAAACACTTGGGGAAAGGAGCAAGGTAAGTTGTGGTCCAGTAGGGCGAGCCGGGCGCTGAGGCGAACCGGACCTCCATACAGTGAAGACACAGCCGTTTGCACAGTTCACAGCATCGCCATTTTGCCCTCAGTGCTGACTGACTGACGTGGACGCAGCACGTGCTGTGGTTTACAAAGCCCCGGCTCGCGCACGGTGGCCCCTTCTCACAAATTACCTTGATCATTAATGACTCGATAAAGCTAGCACATGGAAGGTGGGGCACAAACACGTTTATTTAGCGACCCGCTGGGAGATTATTTGACATACCAGCTTGCTGTCATGTTGCTTCCCTAAACATGGCGAGTGACCCGTTTCTGCACTTTGACAAAAACTGGCTTTCAGCCCCACTGGCCTGCGAAAACACCACACTGCTGGCATTTCTTTTTATGCGCCACAGCCATGTTGCAACAATTCTTCGTGGTTTGCTCTCCTGGCGCACAAAATCCACTCAAATTCAAATATTTGGCAACATTAAGCAAAAGCGTGAATACAGATTATATATATAGATTCGCTGGCCTTTTTTAAATCATAAATACGCACAAGTTGGCCAAATGGCGGAACATAGGGAAGTGCTAACCTCGTATCTGTGCCAAAGGTTACAGGCTTGAATGATGGCCTAAAGGCGATGCCATAATACTGTTTAAAGCGGGTCAAGTCTGGCTGCTGCTCCTAGCACACAGCAGCTGATCTACAATGGACCACCGTGTGTCCTTTAGACCGAGGACATTCTTACCCACATGTATTTTTTCCCCATTAAAATGCGTTGGATCAATCGAAAGGCTTTTTATGTGCAAATATTTACACCACAGTCCTGTTTTCATGTAATTCCTTGCTACAAAACCCTTAAAAATAATAATATACAATTATAATCAAGCTTTGTTATTTTGTTTTTTACAAAAATGAATGAGATTCGACGGAATATTCATGGTCAATTCATTCAAGTTTTTTAAGCATGAGGACTCCGTTAAATCACATAAACTTCAACCTTTACATTGTGGCTACATATATAATACCAAGCCAAAACAATTAAATAAATAACATATCAGACTACTTTTCACGTGAATCCGTCTTAATGATTTAATCCGTTTTAACGTGATTTGCAGCCAGAGCTAAATGTTATCCAAATATTCACACAGAAGACATTATTTTCTCAAAAAAACTAAATGCAAGGGAATAATGTTTAGGCTATACACACTTAATGGTCTAAAGTTCCGAACTCAAGAGATCCAATTAAAAGGCTGCCAGACACTCCCATGAAACAACTACACCCCACACACACACACACACACACACTTACCAAATGTAGCCTATAGCCTATCGTGTATTTAAAAAAAAATGGAGCTGGGTGAAAGACTGGGCCTGCAGTCTCCTAGGCTATGTGACGTGCTTATAGCTTTATGTTATGAGTTTGCAAAGAATAGTATATGTAGCCTACATAGCCATAGCTTCACTTGCCACTCAACCAACACGAGCATTTTCAAATAAACAGGGGAAAAACCAACTACCCTAAACAGCACGGCACACAGCTAGCTAAAGCTGTCACAGTTCAGTTCCACAGCAATGGCCGACAAAAAGTTGAGGCTCCAGTCACACCAACAGAACTCAACACAACTAACTCCTCCTGCGCAGAACAAGCCCTTCAACAGGCTTTAAAATAAAATAAGACACATGGTAACGTTTCATAGTCCCACTCATTGCAAATTCCCCTGTGAACTGGTTGTAGTGTTGTAGTTTCTCTCCATGAGAGAAAGGCTTGGACAAGGTGATGCAACACATGAGATGGGTATTGGGAGGGGGGGGGGGGATAGTGCTCAATAATGTTTACTACCTTTGCTTCTTGGGGACGGAGTGCTCGACCTCAATACGTTTCCCTTGAAGTTCCACTTTACCTGGGAAAAAAAATAAAGTACACGGAGGTTCAAAACACACCCTGGCTACATGCTAACTGTTTACTAGCTGTTGCAGGCCTAAGTGGGGAACATGCTGTATTCGGGGTGCATAGCTAAAGTGGAGGACCCCTAAAAGCTAACTTTTTAAAACCTCAGGCTTTCAAAGAACTAATGGGAGAGCAAAACAAACTGAGGATAGGGCCCTTGGGTTAAAAGGGCCCCAAACAAGATACGAAAGGGTCATGGAACAAGTGAATTTTGAAGGCACGTCACTTATGTCCCATAATAAGCTACGTACACTCTCAGAGATGCAGAATGACAGCCATACGAATTTTAAGCTAATTCTTCTCTCTGACTGGCGCCGTGACTTTGATTTAAAGTCCACATGCTGTGTGAAAGGGCCGTGTTGGGAGTTTTGGTATTTCGCGAGGTTTCATGTAGAAGAAGCCGAGGGAGCTGACATGGCGACCTTCCCTCCTCACGTTATATGTGTAGGAAACCATGAGGAAAAATGCTATATAGCACTGACGCTACAGGGCGAATCAGGCTTCAACAATAATAGTAGCCTACCACTCATCGACCATGTTGGATTCGTGGTAGTGTGGGGCCTGTTTTGGTAAGTAGCCTCCACAGAGTAAGATTTTTTTCACTATCTTTGTCATAGTGAACTGCCGGCTTAAAGGGGGAGGGGAGGCAGCAAGGCTTCATACTATATCACAGGAGAGGACTCAGTCCAATACTAGGCGTGCAAGACATCAAAATGCCACTCAAATGCACACATTAGACAGAAACGCACGAGCCATAATCAGCACGGGATTATAAATCATTTAATTTGTTAAATAGCAATATTGTGAAATAGTGGTTTCCGTTCGTCACCGGCTCAGGCTTTACGGTAGCCTATATCTTCGGGCTACGTTTACTATGCGTGCCCCCTGCAAAAGTTGAATGGCTCCCCAAGGCGTATAGCTCTACACACCATTAGGTTAGCATCAAAACAATAATTATGTGCATTTATTTTTATCTGGCATGTTCAAGCTCCGGAGGAGGACGGAGAATGAAACTGGGGCGCACCGCCGAAGGCTGAGATGCAGCCGTAGCTGCACACCGGTCTCTACCGCTCCCTTTTAGAATGAATGAAACTAAAGGTGGAAGGGGTCTTTGGCGGTCAGTAGTCCACCTTAACTCACCAGAAAACGTCTCGATAGCCTTTATGGCCCACTGATCGTCCGGACAATCCACAAACGCATAGCCGGTTTTCATTAGAAACTGTCCGGAGTATGGGATCTTGTGGTCGTCAAAGGTTTTTCCTAGGTCCTCGGCAGTCACGCTGTCGCTTAGATTCCCAATGTATAGCTTGTGCATGGTGGAAAGTGTTTTTCCAAGTCCAAAACCGGAAAAAAACAAAGCCCGGAATAACTCAAATTGAAGCCAGCAAAAAAAAAAAGTTTCTCTGCTAAATTTGCTTATAGCGCAACAAGATATTGCCACACTTGCCACACTAAAAATCACAGAAGAGGGCAAGAGTATGCTATCCGAACCGAAAACGCAGATCTAAAAAGAATACAAATCGAAACAAGTTATAGGCTAGTTATCCGCAGCAAAAAAAAATAAAAAATTTAAAAAAGATTTTAAAAGTGTAAAAACAGATGAGAGCGTTGAGATTAGCTGTAAATCCAGTTGAATAAGTGGAGCAGGAGAAGACTTGCAGCCGGCCCCAGTAAACGAATAAAGCAGCAGCCTATAGCCTCACTATCACGCAGTGGAGGAGGTGGGGTGTACTGGGTGGATTTGGTGATGGGTGTATGGTGGCGGAGTGGGAAAAACTATGGCGGGATCAGCTCGAGAAAATGTTTCTCTCTCTCTCTCTCTCTCGTGTTTTCCAGCCTTCCCTCTTTCAGCGGCAGAGGGGTGACGCCGCCCCTTCACCGGCCAATTCTGTATTTTTTGTTTGCAAAGAGGAAACCACGTGGTGTATTTGGAGTATGTTAGAGGAGGAGGAAGGGGAGGGGGCATCCCCTTCTCGTCCCAGGGTATTCACCAGATGAACGCGCGTGTGTATATTTGCGCGCGCATGGGCACACAAGCCGAGACCCCTAATTCCGTACTGTAGCTACTTGTGCACGGGGAAGCTTGTGTGTTGTAGGCTACTGGCCTTTTATACAGCACAAAACAATATGCTTAATGGGCTTCAATCCGTGTGGGAAAGATGCATATAAGCTAAAAGCAGTTTCCATTGCCTTCACTCACTTCGTCCTGCACCTCGTTTCTTGAATATCTGAAGCCCGAGGTGGAGAACCGGTTCACAAGCACCGCCAGCTAATCCTATAGCATAGCGAGCACTCCCGCCCCTCTGCTCCTCCCACCCTCTGAATGTAAAGCTTGGTAAAGAAGTTAGTCGTCATGATGTTACATAAATGACCTATGGTGAACCTCGGGTTGTATCGAGCGGGGAACAAAAGGTCCAGGGCCCCATTCTGCCACAGGGGCCGCAATGGTTCTGCTACCGGAACCTGCGGAAACCCTCTCCTCACTTTGATACGTTGTTACTAGAGCCCCATTAACTGAAACAATGTATCGGATATGGCGGCCATACAGTGTAACAGAAAAAGCCCAGGTTGTTGTTGCAATGCGGGCGGGATATCCGTAGCTCAGACACGCTCATAAAATGGTTGTGGTTGTTGTTTTTTTGCTCAGTGAGTCCGTGGCTTCCAACAGGCGAGACCCACTAGTACACATCTGCAGGAGTGTACGCCACCCAAACAGGCTGACCCACTAGGACACAACTGCAGGAGTGTACGCCACCCAAACAGGCTTGTTAGCTTTTGTTCCAACTGTTTTTTTATCGTGTTTCTCTGTGTGGGGCGCAGAAGAAGTGGCAGTATGGCGCAGTTGCTGGGCTACAACACCACGCGCCCCTCTACGTGGATGGAGGCTTCTCAAAATGGATGCAGTAACTGGTGCACAGGCCTGCCTGCCGCCCCACCACCACCTACACACACAGCTTACAGTTTGGCTCTGTGGTTCACATTGGCGCTCTGTGCACTCAGTGTGTGCCGATCTCACGCTCTCCTGTTTGGATAGACTACATTTAGGTTTACAAGGCTCGTTCCTCTGTGTGGAAGAATATTTAGACTTTGTAGCCAAACTGTACACGCCCGTAGGCAACGTGGCACTCTCGTAGCTCGCTTGGTTAGAAAATGGCTCCTGTGCACAAAATGGATCCAAACCCACAAACTGCTTGTAACCTTATTCTCATCATGAATGACATCTAAAAACAAATACATGTTATAATAAAATCATAACTATCGTTTGTCTGTATTTAGGAGCAAATTGATTTTGTGTCCATATTTGGTTGGGAGTGCAATACGTCAGATAATGTCAATCAAGCTCATACTTTTTAATTTATTTAGTGAGTTTTTCTACAAGTAGGCCTAGCATACCCCTTTGATTTTAATAGCCTATTGTTTTAAGAATAAATGTGTCTAGGACATCGTAAATTCAAATCTACACATGAAGTAAGCAATATCTTTTATTGTGATGATTATGAAACCGCCCAAAGTGCAGAATAGGAACACAGAGTTTATAGCCTAGTGTAATTATCCAGTAATTACATCTTCATCAATAAAGCTTATTTTTATGGGAAAGGCCTAAGCCATTGTTGCATCCCGCCAACTACAAAAGAACACATGCCGGGTAAGCTGGGTAATAAATAGAGTGATAAATAAAGTTGGGTTTTGAAGCTCTCTGAGAACACACACGTGAAGTTGCTTTCCCCCTGTCCTGAGATGGCTTGAACCCCTTTTCCCAACCCCCCCTTTCTCGCTTTCTCTGAAAACCCAACCCCCACACACACAAACACAGGTCACAGGCGAGCTGGTGAGGTCACAGGCTGATTTTCAAGGGTCAATAACCATAGGATGCAACTTCTGTTGAAGAAAGTGAGTGACCTTTTGTTTATTTTTTATTTTTCCATAAATATGAACTGTGATTTAAGATCGGAAACTAAAACCAGGAATTTTGTATCTAGCTATTTAATCAAAATTGTAATGATATTGGTTGGGTAAAGATTATCATATTCAGGTGCTCTGCTACTAGTGAACATTGTTGATCAAGACTTATGCCACTCTTGTTTTTTTCATCCTAAGGTTCCCTGTGAATGCAGGTAGAAAACAATTTTTTCAAGTGCTGAGTCTGGTTCTGACCACAGACGGACTATCCGTGTTCTGGGATCCCAAACTAATCCCTTCCTCGTGTTCCGGTCTGTCATGGTTTAACACAAGAGTCAAATCTCCGGAGTTTAATAAATAATGACTTAGTTTGCCCTTTGTGTAACATGTGTACTGGCTCAAGTGTGATTGAGTAACATGGTCAGAAGCTTGTGTAATACTACACATGTAGAGTGGTGGAGGAAATGTTCAGATCTTTTACTGAAGCAAAAGTTGCAAAATTGCAAAAACACTGCATTATATGTAAAGTACTAGTAAGGCAGACCTATAATAATAGGAACAATACATCAGATTTAAATAGACGCTTTGCATAGGCCTACTGTAGGATACAAATAAAAAACATTTGAATAAAGACAAAAACAAGATGAACTGTTGCCCTGTGAGTGTTGTATGATATTAAAGGATTATTAAGTCACGTTTTAATGTTCTTTCTAGATACATTTCTCAAAATAAGCTTGGACCAAAACACTTGCAACTCTTCTCACTCAAAAAGCATACATTGTCACTCATAACACACCGACCTAAAAACATTAACTACAGGGACCATTACAATAAATGATCAACTTTTAGCACATGAATCAGTATATGAATAACATTTTTTCCCTTCGACTGTACTTAAGTTTATGTAACAAGAATGAATCAATAATTGTTTATTTTTGTCATTTGACCTTTATTTATCCTTGAGAGATCATTGAGGGGCGACCAGTTTCAATGACAAGTCAAAACACAGACAAGTACAAAACATGAGAAAACAAAGTAAGACAATTCAAAACTTTCTGAATTGGAAAAATGACAATAATTATATATACTAAGTATGCAGAAGATAGTACTATTATTTAAAGCAATTACATGTAGAAGTCTCTAGGTTTAAAATCCGATTTTCTAAGTTGTCCAAAAGGCCCATGGGAGTGTCGTTCTGTTCCAGGAGTCAATTAATTTCAATTTTATTTATAGAATCAAATCATAACAAGAGTTATCTCAACACACACAAAGACCCAACAATTTCCCACAAACAAGCATTTGGTGCAACAGTAGTGAGGAAAAATTTCCTTTAGGCAGAAACTGGGACAGACCAGGCTCTTGGTGGGCGGCATCTGTCCCTGCCGGTTAGGACAGACACTGATACGGAGTCGAGAGTCAAGTTTGAAGCAGTTTTTCCGAGTTCAAAGCGAGCGTTCTGGGACGTTCTGAAAGTTAGTCTGGTAGTTTTCCAAAAGCCTTGCAGATAAAAAGATGGGGCTGGACGATTAATCGAAAATCAACATTGAAATTCTGTAGCCGTTATCGACGTATTGTACCCGTGGTATTGTATCGAGTTAAAAAGTGCAATTAATTGTGAATTTTATTATAGGTAATATTGTGCAGCCCTATGAAGAAATACCAGTGAGTATCACGTCTCTCTTGGAGAGAAGACCACCCAACACAACCATATAAAATACAATGATGTGTACTATAGGCATGACCGCTTATGAATCACCAGGCAGAGTGATAGGCTGTGCGGCTGAACAATATCTAGTTTTTTGTTTTTTTATCGTTATCGCAATATCAACTGGCGCAATATACACATTGCGAAAGGCTGCGACATATCTCGATAAATACGCCGAGATTTTTTTGTGTTACTTGAAAGAAAATATTGGTAGAAATCTGTACTTCAAAATGTAACTGTCATTCCTTTTTAGTGCTGACTTTATATTCAAGTGTTCAATTTGTTCAATTAAAGAATGTTGGAAAAGATTTCCTTTCCTTTATGAATTCAAGAAGAAATTTGTCGTATTGGAAGTGTACTAAAAGCAACAGAAATGCAGTACTAAGTACATTGTAATGTTTATTTATTGCAAGTGACATCGTTTTTGCGATGATGATGCA
Source organism: Etheostoma cragini (assembly GCF_013103735.1). Lineage (NCBI taxonomy): Eukaryota > Metazoa > Chordata > Actinopteri > Perciformes > Percidae > Etheostoma > Etheostoma cragini. The sequence goes on from NC_048421.1 coordinate 22,430,329, forward strand.
TATTTTCCTCTTACCGTGCAATAGGCTGAGTCCAGAGATTTTAGAGTTGAAGATGATGCATGTCTATGAAAACACTTCACTGTATCCCAAGACAACAGCATCAACAGCCCTTTTCCTACAAAACATAAGAAAGATGCTTTTATTTTTGTAGAAATAGACGTTTTTGTCCGAGTCGGCACACAAGATTGTCAACGTGAAATTTCAGTCAATTCGGATCCCGCGATATTTATATTCTGGGTCAACAAGTTAGTCCGTTCATGGTGAAACTATTAAGGTTAGTATAATCCATAGCTCTGGCTCTGACAAATAGCACAGATATTGTTTTTTATATCTGCGCATAGGGTCAATATCAACGTTGAAACAAAAAAATCAAATTCCAGAGCGGCAATAATATGTAATATGTGTCTAGGCTATAGTATAATCACTATCACTGTTTAGCATGGGGGGGCTCAAGTTCTCATCAAGGTCACATCGTCCATCTTCTCTCTCAGCTGAAACCAGTGTGTTTGGAATGATTATTTTATTTGATTGTAAATGCTTTCTGTATATTTCATTAGGGTTACTGCAGGAATGCACAACATTTGCCTCTGTCTCGCTGACTGCGTAAAGAGTTTGACCGAATTGAAAAAAGTTCGACTAATCACCGCAACTCTACAAATTTGATGTGTCATGTACGGTTTGCTATAATCTGTCTTTAATGGAAAACCGTATGTGTGCGTGTGTGTTGAATAGGTCAAAGTCTGTGAAGAAACGGAGTGAATAAGTCGCAAATGCAGGAGACAAAGTGCCTCAGAAAATGCATATGTGTCACTGTTCATCTTTTCTAGAGTCTTCATTTGTCCTCTGTCCTGAGATTACCATGAGTGTGTACTAATGCACTACTCAAATGACTGTGCTGTCCCTTTTGAAATGCTGTATGATGAGATCATAATGCTTTTACTGCTATAACTTATAGAGAAGTATGATCACCATCTTTCCAACAGAAGTGCTTCAGCCAAGCCAACTTTGAGTTCAACATTGGGGGGAAGGTTGAGATCTCCAACTATCTAAACTCAAAAAATGATCAAAAAAATCCCTTAAATAAGGCAACAAAAACTCAGAAAGAAGCAACAAAAACTTTGGAAAAACCCTCCACAACTGCGTAAAAAAAAAAAACAGGCGACAAACACGCCAAAATCAATTGTCTAATTTGTGTTTTTCTTTTAAAGGCGACCAAAATAAGAAACTAAAAGTTTTTTTTAAAAGCGGCAAAAACATCTACATCTATGGCTTCAGCACAAAAGAAGTGCACTCAAAAAACTACTTTACACATACTTGGATGTTTTACCTTTAAATACAGAGATCTCACTGAGATTTCCTCTAGTGCCTGCTTCAGTGTGCAGCTTCTTTGTGAAACAGACCATAAACACTAACTACTATTTAGCCATCCAGCTAGATATTTAAAACGGAATCACACTCCAAATAATAATTTACATGCCAAAAGGGGCCTGTAAAGCGGACAGAGAAACAGTCGCCAGTTTAGCCCCATAATCAAATCACATGTTGATTTCTCCCAGAGCTGGGCCATCAGGGACATGTAGTGTAAGCCCAAAAGCCATGCAAAGCATTCCAGTTATGTGAAACTTTTAATAGAAAGATCAGAGGAAAGAGAACACCCAGAGGGCACATCCATCCGTCAGCCACCAATGTTTACATACAGACTAAGCTTTGGAGTGTAAATCTACATTTTTCTAAATCTCGACTAATCCCATGTTCAGACTCAAACCAACAGTGACTGTGTCTACCAGAAAGTATAGTGTGTGTGTGTGTGTGTCTCACAGCCTGATGGCTCATAAAACACACCAATGAGCCACATTGTTGCATTTGGTGACATGTGACACAGTTTTATGTATTTTGACTGAATCCTATAACCACCGTTGGGGAATGGGGAATAATCCGCCTCTGATGAGACTATTTCCTCCTAGTTTGTTTAATGGAAACATTACATTCAGTATCCAGCTGTTTTATGAAATTACTGAACCATTTATTTTAACTGTAAGTATTAGGGCTGGATTAAAAATAATCAATTCTCCAACTAAATTCAGTCTTTGTTTGAGTCATATCAATATTATAAAAATCAAAATTGATCTTTCAGTATATATCCCAAAGGATTTGGGGGTCAATTCTTAATGTGAGCATTAACCTGGTTCCTTATGAAAAAAAGATTTATTTGAGAGTTGCTTCTCGCTTGTACAATTTACAGCAGATGTTCTCGGAGAATCTCTTTTATTTACAAGGAAAACAGTTATTGTAACTGCAATTTTGCTAACTTAATGGATATCTAATGGCGTTTTTTTGTCCCAACGTCTCCTTCCAGATGACGTTTGAGGCAAAAACCACCATTGAGCATGTGATACACAGGTAAAAAGTCAAGGATTTCCGTAAACCCACTTCCAAAAGCCAGTAGGACGATGACTGCTTTGTGCCAGAACTTTTACACCTTCATTTATAAATTCAGACTGTCTGTGTTGTGAGTCACGTAGTAACAACAATGTTGCTTGGCTGTCAATCTCTGCGCAAAATCTGAAGTTAACTGAAGTGAATCAAAAGAGACTATAGGAGATATAAAAAAACAAAAGTGAACTCAAACTCCACTCGTTCAGTGTTTAGGTAAGCCTGCCCCTGGAGCTGCTTCGAGTGACACTGCAGAAGACGGAAACGTGACAGAAACTACAGGAAATGAGCCAGATGAGGCTGATGTGATATACAGTAATGTTTCAAAATACACATGGGTAAGTCGCTCTGGGACGGGCCGCTATGGGATGGGCCGGGACGGGCATGTACAAAGCTGCTGGGAGGGAAAAATCCCAGCAGGCTCACTACAAGAAAACTAGGACTAGTCCACTGAATGAGAAACCAACTAAAACACTGTTGGTTCTGGTCTTTTCATGAGAATAACTAACCTTATCCTTTAACCTTAAGGTTCCTGCAAGATGAGGAATACATGGTAGAAGGGTGAGGCCTCTTCCACACTGCCTGCATGCATGTATGTTGCATGTATGTTTCCCATTGATAAATAGATTGATGGTGTCTAAAGTTTAAACTGAGGAAGTAGTAGTAGTAGTAGTAGTAGTAATCGGGGCGAGGCATTGTTTTTGTGTTCTGTTACCTATGTGGCTCTATCAGGCCCGGTGTTCCCCTTCCACAGCTGGCAGGTAGAAAACCTCCTGTGGGACTTGTATGTCTTCCTGCAGAAACAAAGAACCCGCGAAGACAGTCCTCATTCATGATGAGGCAGCTGACGCAGGACAATGTCACTTCTAGGCAGAAAGAAACCCCCAACGGGAACAGTTGACAACTGAATTTACACTTTTAATACATAAGACAAACCATAGATTGGATTTTCTTGTACAGTCCATAGTTCACAAAATGCTTATTTACTGGCATCTGTGCTATTTTATAAAAAGGCTACAAATATTGAATGACATTTTGGAGCCTATATATTCATGGGCCACCCATCTGCATTTATTTTAAGATCATTTTTGGTATTTTAATCAACAGGATAGCTTGAAGTCAGGAAAGAGAGAAGAGGGGGAGAGAGAGAGAGAGAGAGAGAGATGGCAGCAAAAGGCCATTAGTTGGATTCAAACCTGCGGCCGCTGCCAAGGACTAAGCCTACATGGGGCGACACACTCTGCAGGGTGAGCTAGAGGTCTGCATTTTTACATAGTCTACATATCTTTACTTTAATGAAGTATGAAGGAAATCCCTGTTCCATTTCTTTCTCTCTTCTCCTCTGCTCCTCTTCTGTGTCTACTGTGAAAGGAGAAAAAGTTGCATGTCAGTCATCGCCTCCTGCATGCTGTTCAGGTGTGCTGATGGCGTCTATTCAAAGAGATTTTTAAGAAGAACAGAAACAGGACATCAGTGTGCAGAAACAGACTGCTAATGCCTGACTCTATGTTAGTCCCGTCTATGATGTGCCCTCACACACGCATGAAGCTGTGTGACCTGTTGATCCACTAACAGTCTGAGCTCAAATGTATATGTGGAAATCCCAGCGTACACATAGCATTGTTTTATGTACACAAGGGGGAGGGGGGGTTTCAGTGTCCGGTAGTCTCCCTCCAAACCAACAGCCCAAAAATCTACTTTTCTCTACTTCTTTTCACTTTCATTCAAATGAGTTTTAAACCAAATGACCTTCCTAACTGCCAATTAAGAAAATCTATTTTCCAGAACTTCATAAAAATCTACTCTGGACTCTGTAAATATATATATATTAAAAAAAAGGATTTATTAAGGAGCCATTGCATCACATTACATTAGTTAATTCAAATATCTACATAAAGCTGCAAAGAGTCATTTTTTATGAACAAAAAATTTAATTTCTCTGGTTGCAGCTTGTTAAATATAAATATTTTCTACTTTCTTCTCTCCTCTGTGACAAAGTTAATGTCTTTGAGTTGTTGTTAAAACAAGACATTTGAGGACGTCCTCTTGGGCTTTGGGAAGAACTGATCCACATTTTTAATCATTTTCTGACAGACAACCATTGATTATTGGAGAAAACACTCAACAGATTAATGGACAGTGACAATAATGGTTTGTTGCAGCCCTACATCTACATTTGAGGAAGTTCATGTGACGTGACTCACAGCTCCAAACGGCTACTAACCGACTTTGAGTTTTCCAAGGTCAGAAATCCACTCAATCAGAAATCTTAACTCAATTTCCACTTACCTGTTTTTATTGTTCTATTCTTCCAGACCAGTTGTTGATTCAACCACGGGACCATGAAGAAGACTTACTTCAGCCAGGCTCTACATTTGGAGGGGAAAACTAGTTTAGTTATTGGTTTACACTTTTTAATTCTACAGATTAATACATAACACATAATTAATACAAGATGTGATTGAGAGATTCATCTGGGCACTCTCTAAGGCATACTCCAATTAAAATAGAGAGAAACTAAAATACTGATAAGAAAAGAGAAGAGAAAAAAAGTCCAAAGTACAATTATACACAGTGTCAAATCAACAGAGTAAATACTAAAGGTAACATATTAGGAGTTACATGGGTTGTTTATAAGACATTACATAGGGAGAACATTGCACAGACAAGAACAAACCTTTAACAACTGAAATACCATATGTCTGGAAGAGTACGTATAACAACAAGGATACCGTTGAAATAACTTGTCATCAGATTAGAAAATTACCTTTGGGGGGGGGGGGGGGGGGGGGGGGCTTTTCTCTGATATTTCAGTAATTTTTTTAATTCATGATCAATCGACCTAATCTAAATGGCATTATACCTCATTTTTAAATTATAAAAAAAGTTAAAATGTAGCATTATTTTTGACTAATAGTTAAGATCAGAGGATGTTGACTGAACCACAGACTGGGTTATGTCAAAGTTTAGTCAGATCTCTGTTTTAAAACCATTTCATTTTTCTTTTCAAATGCTATAAAATTGAATAAAATACCCCAAATTCAATGGAATTAATCATTTATTTTACCTGCGCAGAATGTTCAGATTTGAACGAGGACAACACAAAGGTTAAAATGTGTTGAAAGACACTTTAAAGTTGAAATGTAGCCTACAATAAACTGAAAGGCATGGCAGCGTGTTAAAAATCAGCCCAACTCATTTCTTTATGCTTTAAGAAAAAAAGAAGAAGAAGAATGCCAAATGGATAAATTACATTTTTTATACTATGTTGTTACAGTTACACACAACACACACACACAGGCCCCAAAATACACACACATGCCCAGGCTCTTTACATGCATTAAAAGGAAAGATGTGAGAGTGAGGGGGCTACCCATTTCAGTGGATTCCTCTAAATCATGTGACAGAACTCAAGGCCCGCGGGCCAAATTTGGCCCCCTGCAGATTTTGATCCGGCCCGCAATTTAGGTTCCTAATAAACTGTGGCTCGCCTAGTTGTGCACCAAACCAAAAAGACAGAAAACTGTTGTTCAAACTGTTATTTCATGACACTCAAAGCAGAATTTGGCAGATTTGCAGACTTTGAGAATCAAAAATTCCACCAGACCCGGAGTGTTTTCATATTCCGGCTGTAAAACCGGTTGCTGTCAGTTAGCTGTGTGGTAGCAGCTTTTAAAAATGTAGTCTTTGGTTTGCTTGATTTGCTTAATTTTACCATGGCTAAGAAAGTTTTTTGTTGAGTTTTGTGGGGCTTAATGTCAACAAAAATGCGACAAAAGTCAGAAAAAGCAACAAAAAAAGTGTTGGAAAAAGTGACTATTATAAAAACAACAAAAAAGTAAAAATCAATAACAATAAGGCCGAGAAAAAGCCACAACAAATTTCAAAAGTGACATCCAATAATACAGTCAAAGATACTTGACTTGTTTGATAAAAGAGATTGTATTTTTGCTGTTGTTATACAATCAGATGCATTCTGAATAAGCCACCAAAACAAAATGACACTGCGCATTAGAAACAAACAGAGCAGGGCTTCTGGATATGTCATAAACTCATTCTTTTTGCCTTTGTTGTGGGACTGTTGCCTTGGCTACACACATCTGATACTAAGCCAGGATTTATATGCGGGAATTTGTGTATCTTTCATTTTATATTACCACAAGTCCACTCCGACATGTATACTGTATTCATACATCACAGCAAACCAACAGGGAGAAAAATACTTCATTTTTTTCACACATATTTGAACATAACCATATTTTGCCTTCAGGCATCTCAGCAGATTCTTACTGTTTGGGCTGGAGGAAGAGAGAGTTGTCTATTCATGTTTCACTGTCATTTAGAGATAATTGACAAGAATGGTTTGTTTGTGCTGTTGCAGTAATTCTGAGGTGACAAAGCGTTGAATGGACGGTTAATGGATTGGTGCTGAAAACGATTTCAAATCTTCTCCAACCTACAGGCTACATATCCATACCACAGACATTAAACCTGGCTGTAAAAATCTGAAAAACATGCTGAATTTGAACAAGATAACCAACAACCCCAACTCAAGGTCCACTTACTGTTTTATTCCCTGAGATGTCAACCACGTCACACAGGCTTCTTCTTGATGCTGTAAAAGGCCCAGAAAAAAGGGATGTTTTATCAAACAATTTAATACTCAAGAAGGAACTTTCATGCTTAAACAAAAGAAGAAAAATAAAGGTGTTTATTAAAGTTGAAGTGTTTGTTTTTTCAGCATGTCATGAATGTGAGCTGACACTCAATCATTTGCCTCCACAGGCCCAGATTTTCCTCTGAGCCTCAAAACCACATTATTCTTCTTTTGATCCAATTGCTACAAATGCGGACTTTGTGGCCTAAATTGTCTCAATCCACAGCCGTTCGGTTTAAATTCCAATCTTAAATTCCCTGTCTGGCTGAACTGTGGAGAAATGTGTATAAAATGATTGAATATCCCTGAGACAAACTGGACAGCGTGGCATCAAAAAACGGTTTCAATTAAAGAATACTGGAAACATCGGAGTTCACGTTATTTGACTCAAACCATTTTAATTTACATCTCACTTTTAATTAAATACCTTTTCTAACCTAAACACCTTATTGCATGCTGGCTGCACTTCCTGTGCTGACACCACAGACACAGGATGCACTGGAGACCGAAAAAGACAACGGACATTAAAATAATAGATGTGTAATGGAAAAATCACGTAATTGTTTGCTTCATTAATAAGCAGTTTATAAAAGGCCACACACCACCATGGAGGCTAGACATGTGTTCAAATGTATTTTTATCAAAAGTATTCTGATCAGTTACTAAGGCTAGGTAAAAACATGCCAGTACTACATTGTAAATGTTACTTTAAAGTACAAAAGTTAAAGTTTAAAAAAAAAATCTGAAAAATGCAAAAAAGGTTATCAAAAGTAAAAGTACTTGCAAGAAGTGCATCATATTTTGTACAATTGCAAATTTCAATAATTACAATATTTCCTTCCCTCTGATAGAGAAATAGTATAAAGTGGCATAAAAAGGGAAATACTTAAGTGAAGTACAACAAAATTGTACTTTTCCTTGCTTTCCTCACTTTTGTTGCCACACATAAAATCAAAAAGCAGTTTTCATAAGAGATCACTTTTCATCACAATGATCAACTGGTTCACGAGTTTCAGAAATAGTCTTCATCTGCTGCTATAAATTATATCAAATATAGGTTACATGTTGAAACTGTGATCCAGAAAGAAGCACGTTTTTACAACAGAAAAGACACCAAAACAAAAGTTGGTAAAGTTGTGTAGGCACAGTCACGTGGACAACAGCCAAACCAATGCAAAGCCCAAATCATTCGGGAGTAAATGGGACTTTTTGTTTGGTTTTCCTCAATGATCCAGCACAAAAACTTCAAAAAATGTTCAAAAAATAAGTGAGAATCATTTCCCACATGGACTAGTATCAAATGAGACCTAACAGCTCGCCTACATTTGAATTATAGGCAAACACAATGTAGTTTTAAGTGAAGCCAACCCGACATTTGTATTAAAAACATGAAATGTGTTCTTTGAGGAAGGGGGGGGGGGGGTTCCCTCGTGTGTTTTCTTTCAATTTCTAATGTTAGTTTTCACATTGTGAAGCCAGTTCACTTCAGTGTAGCCTGAGTCTTATCCGGCTGCACGTTTTCATCACGGCCGCTAAGGATTGAATGAACGGATAAAAAAAAAAACTATTTCAGGGAGTTTAACCGTTTGGGAATCGGACTCACCGGCCACGAGCTGCAGCAAAATAATAGTCCAATATCCCTCATGTGGCGGACAGCGAGAAGACCTGAGTTGCTTTCACAAAGCCACACAAAATGGAGAGGAGGGGAAGGAGGGAGGGTGGTGGTGGTGGTGGCGGCGGGACTCTCTGATCTGGAGAAACAAAAAAACGAACCCCGCGATGACAGGAGGACAACATGTCTACTTCAACGACAAGAGATTGGGAACTATTTCAGAGACAAGTTGTTAAAGTGTCCGTTGTTCCGTTTTGTTTTAAAACGCGCAACGATATTTCGATTCCGTTTTAAAAAAAAATAAGAAAATAATAAGGAAATAGCAAACATATCCCGAAGACAGGCTAAATGTTATCCCCAAAAAACTCTGCTGAACTTCCTACACATAGGCCTAGAATTTTCTTTTTATGAATACGCCTGCATCTTTATCGTCTTTTATGAGTTCACTTAGCCTAATTTTCCTTTAAAGTCATGTTAAACCTTAGTTAATGAAGCCTAAAATGACACAAGCTGTTTATTCTGGTTGCGGTTTGAGGCTGTAGAGTAAAATAGCCTGCAGTAAATTCACCTAAATGCTCCTCGCATTTTCCATTCCGGGCCACTACCGCCACCAACCGGCCGAGGCAGGGCACTACACCCGGGCCTGCGGTCCGGCATGGCGAGGGAGGCCGGGGCCCTCAGCTAGTAGGCCTGCTGAGTGGCAACAAGAAGTAGGCTAGCTTAGTAACAAAATACTAAAAACTTTTAGTTTGTAGCTGGTGTCTTAAAAGGATTTTTTATGCATGTATTAATGCTTATCATCTTATAAGATAACTTAATTTGTAATTAACTTGCCTTAATGATTCTCGGTTTTCATTTCTCCCCTCGTTATATCCCCTACATTATATAATCAAAGTTAATTTTACCAAAACACTTCGCCCAGAAATTATTTACTATATAGCCTACTATAAACTTTAATCGGTTTCTTTCGTGGGAAGCAAACAGAGTTGAAGTTTTGACTGAAAAGAAAAAAGGTTTCCGACTGCTCGCGCCGCTGACACAACTGTTACTAATGAACGCACTCAGTATGGAGGTTCTTATCGTCACATGAGCCCAGTCGGCGGTCCGGTGCTGTGTTGGCCCGGTGCTGTGTCAACGAACCAGCCACCGGTGAAGAAGAACCGGGGCTTATCCGCAGAGGCCCCGAGACGAGCCCGGACATCGAAAAGGCGAATGATTGTTTATCAATAACCAGCGTCGATACTGAACAAACGCTCCGTGTACCGGCACGCGGACATGAATTCACTGTAATCCGCACCCGAGTCGCGCGCGGCGGCATACTTCAAAGCCTTTAATTGGACGGTTAAAGACGCGCGGCTCGGCGAATTAATTTCAATTACAATGCGTGTTCCCGCCACGTGCACGCAGTTTGATGGAATACATTGACGGCGTAGGATTAAATGGACACCTGTTGATTTAAGGGTAATTTCACACTAATAATAATAATAATAGTAATAATAATTATAACAATAATAATAATAATCCATGGCACTGGACTGAATATTTCACTTCAAAATAAATAAATAAAAAATCACATTGGATCACAATTATAGCGGTTTATATATTAAATAGCCTATTGTTTGATATAATTATTAGGATATTATATTAGACGCATGGAAGACTTCCAAGTAAACCAGCAGAGCTAACACGTTTAAATGTTCAACATCAGTGTACCTCCACTACAATCATCTGTTACAGCTTTAGTTACTTAACACATAAAACACATATAGTTTATAAAATCTGATGTTTTATTATAAATTAAACTAGCCAATAATATAAGGGCCTACAAGTCCAGCAGAAATGATTAGACAGCATTAAACACAAGTGTTTGGATCGTTTCTAAAATGTGAGGATTTTTCTGCATTGAGTATTTTTACTTTTAATACTTTAAGTGCATTTTCCAGATGATACTTGCATACTTTTACTTATGTACCATTTTCCGTGCAGGACTTTTATTTGTTAGAGAGTATTCTTTCAACAAATTATGTTGCAAATGTCTTTGTGTATAGAAAATAATACTTAAAAATATGAAAGATGACTAAAAATAACTTCAGACTTATACGAAGATTTATTCGTATAAGTCTGAAGTTATTTTTAGTCATCTTTCATATTTTGAATGGGGCAATACTTCTACTTCAGCTTAATATTGGGGGGGGGGGGCATTTCCCCCCCCTGTTTTGTTTTTTGACATGGACACTGTTGTCCTCTGACACCAGAGCAACGGATTTAAAGGGATGCACTAAAGGTTAATACGCTTTACTTGGCTGCATTTACAAAGTCATCCACAGAAAAAAAGGTCTGAATTGTCACTGTGGCTCAGACTCTCCAGAGAGGATATAGATAATCAGGGGTATGAAGTCCTTATGAGTACTTTATTATCCATTTATGTTGTTTGAAATGAGATAATATGTCACCCTCTGGTGGCTGTTTTCAAACTCTTCACCACAGAGAAATGAACACTCATCCCACAGATGGCTTAGAACTGAAAGATAAGGTCTGTTTTAAGAAGAAGTCTCTTTTATCTAGACCTTAGTGGTCCCTTAATACTGTATCTGAAGTCTCTTTAATATAGACCTTAGTGGTCCCCTAATACTGTATCTGAAGTCTCTTTAATATAGACCTTAGTGGTCCCCTAATACTGTATCTGAAGTCTCTTTCCCAAAATTCAGCCTTCGTGCAAAATTCCAGGAATCTTACCTGGAATTATGACCTCATAAGGGGCAGGATTCCAGATCGGTCCATCTGACCTTTCATTTTCTCAAAGGCAGAGCAGGATACCCAGGCTTGGTTTACACCTATCGCCATTTCTAGCCACTGGGGGACCATACGCAGGCTGGGGGGACGGGACGCATTTTAATGTTAAAATACCTCAATGTGAAATTTTCTTGCCATGGAACCTTATAATAACTACATACATCTTTTTGTTGTCAGAACAATCATCAAATGAAGATTTCCATTTCAAAAGCTGGACTACAAGTACTAGCGACTAGATCGCCGTTTACATAAGAGAAGCAGAACTGATGGTGATAATAATAAAACATTTTATTTGTATAGCACTTTCTAAATACTCAAAGACACTTTACAAGGAGAAAGAACGCAACAATGAAAACATGTCATGAATAAAAATAGAAACAACTTTAAAAAGAGAAAAAAACAATGTCAGTAGAACTGGGGGTATTTCAATGAACATCAGGTTAGCGAGATAACGTAACAGAAGTAGATATTAATCAAATTGACCGAAAAAAACATTTTATCTTTTGTGTTTATTTGCGGTTATCTGGCCAGTTGGCTGCTTATTGAAACACCCCACAGGTAGGTGTTAACTAAATCAATCCTGTGAGCAGTGAGATGCAGACAGGACGTTTTTCTAGAGGAAAAGCAACACTGGAGGGTGTGGGGGGGGGGGACCTTGGTGGGGGTGGGGGTGGGGTAGTCCAGAGCTGCAGACATACTGTGTTTTGGCCACTGGAGCGTCCAGATGCAGCTATGATATGGGCTTAACGGGCCCATTACTGCTGCCAAGTCACTGGGGGATCATGCGCGTGAGTCGCAATGAGGGGTTGATGTAAGACAATGTTACATCGTCACAGCTGACAGCTCTAGACAGAGGGTGGGGGTGGGGGTGGGGGGGACAGACACAGTAATAATTATACAGCACTTGTCTTAAAGTGCTTTGAAGTGAAACGAAATAAACGTGTTAACAGTCAGTTTGAAACCAAAAACGGGATGGAGACTTGTACTGTTTATCTTCTAGATTTGATTCCCAGCCAACAGATTATTAAAACTACAATAACAACAAGCCACCAGTCGGATGCAAGTTCTTTAGAAGAAAAAAAGGTGAGCTTTCAGTTGTGTGTTAAGAGAAGGTAACCACACCATATGGTCCTTGAGGGTGGTTGCGGCTGGTTAACATCCAGGTCCTTTTTCAACGAAAACAGCCCGTCCCGCAGAGCAGGCGGCCGGGTTCGCTGCCGTCGTGTCGTGGTCCTCGCTGTGGATGCTTGGAGATGACAGGTGTGGGGACGTCAGGGAGGAACGGATAAAATAAAATAAAAAAACAAGAATGGCTTTCGGAAATACTCATGACACCTCCTAACGTACAATATACACAATCTTCATTCTGGAGCATGTTGAAAGGGGTACATAGAAATAAAGTTACCCCTTCTCCTTCTAGAAGCCTCATTTGACTTAAACGTTGGGTTTTATGTTCAGAAACATATCAGATTGAAGGGAGAATTTTTGTCAAATTTACTTTTGACAACTTGGCGCCTTAGAATCCCTCGTTCAGGGTTGGGAACACTCTTGATAAAAATAGCCTTTCGTTTCATTTCACACGTGGAGAAAAGGGGAGGAAGAGACACTATTCATAATGGGAAGGATAGATATTTTCATAAGTAGAGTGGGAGAGGAGGCAGGGAGATAAATTCTTAGTGAGAGGACAGATTAGGGGACAGACATTTTAACTTATATCCAGTACATGGCATAGATCATACAGGAGGGTCAAGGCAACACATCATTTTTTTCATTTTTTTTTTTTTTTTTTTAAACCTAACTACTCAGTAATCAATCTCAACTAGTTCTCAATGGTGCCCTTCTCCAATCCCAAACACAACGTTCTAACGGAAAGGTGAGGCGGTGGAGGGGCGTCCAAAGTCCTCCCTCCTTGATGCTGGGTCCGAAAAGGGGTGGGGAGAATGAGGAGGGTGTGTGGGGGTGATGGTGGACGTGACGTGAAGGGGGCGGGGGGGGGGGGGGGGGGGGGGGGGGGGGGGGGGGGGGGGGGGGGGGGGGGGGGGGGGGGGGGGGGGGGGCTGGTTCCCGAGGGTCTCATTGATTGTAGAGGGAGCGCTGCTCCCAGGGCATGGCCTGGATGGTGCGTGGCACCGGGGAAGGCTTGAGCGTGGACGCTCCGTTCGGATGGAGGGAGTGGCCGATGGGGTTGATGGTGGTGAGGGGACGCTGGGGGGCCAGAGAGAAAGTGTCCTGGTGCTTCGGCTGTAGAGAGAGAGAAAAGGGGGGAAACAAGGGAAGGGACAGAAAGGGTGGAGGAAAAAGAATGGTCAGAAGAGGAAAACAGTGTCAGCACAGTGTCTTGTCAGATTGATAACTGTTTGATGCACTTGTGACGTTCAGATGGATGCTGGGAAAAATGCCACACTGCTGCCTGAACAGCACAGCAGGCAGCAGGACACACTAAACCGAGAGTGGACGGTGAAGGTGGAGTTTGAAGATAGAGAACATGGAGAGTGGAGCTGCACACGGAGCAATCAGCTTTAAATAGGGATAGTTCAGGTCCTATGAAGAGTGGTTTAATGAGAAGATGGCGGTCGGTGGGAAAAATATTCTAGTATAGAATAGTATATACACTTAAACTGATATAGATTTTTGTTTAAAGTGTCTAAAATACATTCAGTTGCTGCCCCCGTCCAGCTTAGCTTCCTTGTCGGTTCTTCTGCCTGCTTCTCCAAACTGGGTCCATGCTGACCGCCATCTACTGCCGCTTCTACTGTAGCAAACTTCAAGCTACACGCGGCTGAAAATGGCAATCTTAGAGGACAATTTGGATTGTGTAATCAAGCGGGCCTGCGTGGTTCTTTTGGGGAATGGTTGTAAAGATTTACAAAGAGTAGGTTTATGGCATTTCCTGTCCAACTTGAATGTTCTGGGACCGACTGGCGGGATTAAATAGCTCACGTTAGTGTATTGTGTGACCTTATATTTTGTGTGGCGTCTTCTTTTGCGGGGTTTAAACGTTTCACCAAAACAAGTTCCTTCTCAAGACTATATCGCAGAGCCATGGTGGCGTCCTCCCGAGCTCAGCGCCGCCCACGTTAAGAAAGGCAAACAACCCAATGCGTTTTTATTCCCTTCTTTCAAAGAATCTGGTGTAGCCAGACTTCACTCCACGGGCTGCGAATGCCAAACTAGTCATACGCCGACTATGGAAAAGAACCTCATACAACCACACTTCAAAAGACCTGAACTAACCCTTTAAGGATTCAGACCTTTCTTCCGAGGACTTCGCTGCATGTCTGGCGGTTTGTCAGGTAACTAAGGCGACCGTTTGGCATGCAGTTAACACACCAGTCATAATTTTGTTTTAATGAACTCAACGTAGCATTTGCTCACCTGTTTTGGAATAAGGAAATAACGGAGTAACAGGTAAACTAGCTTTAAAAAGAGACATATTTTCTTTTCAACTAAGTAATGTGCGTAGGATCTAATTAATACCCATGTGAAGATTGGCTTTGAAGAAACTTTAGTGTTAAAGTTGAGAATGGAATTTGGTGTGGTGGTAGCCAGTCCTTTCGAAAAACTATGTATAGTATTATACTACGTATAGTGAATACTGGGTATAGTATGGCGTATTACCAGATTTGTGGTTATTAAATGTTGTAAAGAAGAGAAAGATATGCCATGAAAAGAAAAGATTTTTTTTCTTCACGCATACCTTTTTCCTTATTAAAGAGAAAGATATTTTTGTTTTGTTATGTTCCACATTGAAAACATTGGAATTTATTTAGAACATGACTCAGATCTGGATGCACTGTTTCCATTTGCCGGCACATAAAACCTTTACATTACTGAAGATCACCTCAGCTTTTTGTCTTTTGGACTTCAGAAAAAAGTTTCAGTATTGCCAATATGTGAGAACATTTTACTCATGTGCAGCCCCCTCATTACAACATCAACATGTGAAACACCAAGTTGAGTAAGTGATTAGTGTCAAAGGGGGAAAGGTAGGACTAGGTTAGCAGCACAGCCCCAAGTTAGTAGTGTCCTTCCGCCAGTTCGGAGCCCATAAACTGGCTTTTAGTCTGTTGCTTTTCTTTGCTGGGCACCGTGAGCGTCACTTTAACTGTTAACTCAAACAACGATAAAAGTAAGCTAGTTATTAGAACTACAAGTCCCTCCTACTGAACTACTGGGCGCCACTATCAGGAGACCAATTTTGGAAGATATTTAATGAAGCCTGCATTGTCTCGGATCCAGGACTGGGGGTTAAATGGACCCATTAGTGCACATCGCGATGCTTTTCTTGCCCCTCATGTGTGGACCTCTGAACCAGGTCAGTTCTACAGAATAATATCAAAATGATGAGACAATCAATATTAGACATATGTTAGACTAATGTTATTTTCAATAACAATAAATACACTATGACGTATGGATGGACAGTAAATTCATCTGTTACTGTCAAGCTCTCGACTGTGTCAAGTAGGACTTATTTGCTGGGTAATTCTGGGTAAATAAGGACTTATTAGGACTAAGAAAAGTCTCTTTATTTTTCCTAACTGTCATCAGACTAATCTAACGAGACCTAACACTGTCGACCAGGCTGAAGCATTTTGGTGAAACCGGACCCAGATGTAGGCTAATACATATTTTAGCCGCTATCTACTCGTTATCTTTATCGTAATAGCCACAAAATAACTAGACCAGCTGCTCACATCTAAAAGTGACTGTGCACTTGGACATGTTAATTGTGCTGTCACTATATACACCCCCCCCGCCCCGATGACATTATAGCCCAAAAGACATTTGGAATAAAACCAGCAGACTAAAAGCCAACGTTAAGACAGCTCAGAGTGTGACCACCAGGCATCTCTACAGATGGCAGCACTCCGACAAAGGGCACCAACCTCCATCTTAACTCACTACTGCCCGTCCTCTCCACTGTCAGGAGGAGGACAGACATGAGCTTTGAGCCGAGGCTCCTGGTGGACACATTCAAATATTAGTCCCTCTTGATGTTAGTAGCCAGACAGGGAGAAAGGCAGCGGGCGGCGGGTGTGTGGCGGTTTCTCTCCTACCATGGGGTTGGCGCTCAGCCTAGTGTATCCCGAGCTCAGCTCCTTTACCTCAGGTACCAGGGGCTGGAGCAGGGAGTAGGAGGAGGACGGGGTGGCACTGGAGGAAGAGATGTGTTTGTTGGAGGACGTGCTCCTCATGCTCTGCTGGCTGCTCTGGGAGGACACCGAGCTGGGGCGGCCCTGCTGGGACAGACAGAAGCTCAACACACACTCAAGTGACAGCAAATCACCCAGTAAAGAATCCCTACTATACTCCTTTTCAGTGTCTTATTTTTACTCTTAGGGCATAGTAGAATACAGTGGCTTGAATAAGTTTACACACCCATGCTAAAGTTGATTAAAAGAGGAATCAAAAAACATCTTTTTGAAATTGATCTTAATGCCTTAATTAAAAAAATGTAGGATAGACTTCCAAAGGCCAAGGGAACTTTATCAGGATGCATAGTATCCTGGATCCATTAAATAACTGGCCTTTAAAAATAAAAATCTGTCTGCCTCTATGGGATTTTAACATAGGGGGGTGTATACTTAGGCCCCCTGTGTTTTAAGGAAGAACATTTATTTATTTACAATACATTATTCATTCACTTTTTAATCAACTTTAGCATGGGTGTGTGAACTTATTCTAGCCATTGTATGTTTGCATTCTATGATGTTCAAAAAATTAAAAAAATCTCATTCTGCCTATTGCTGCGGCGCCTCTGCCTGAAACACTCTGGGCTCAATCTAGCACCTAACACAGGACAAAGCCCAACGCAAGTATCTTTGCTAGTTTAAGACAACGCAGTTTTTTTTATTTCCTGTCCAACATCCACGTTGTTTAAATAGCAAATGCACCTGCACCCATCTTTGTGCCCATGGGCGTGCTGGTGTTGCAGGAACGTGTGGAGTGGCATTCTTGGCGCATTGCAGCGGAAAGTGATCGCGCCATTCACCAACAAAAAACTGATCTAAAGTTAATAACGCAGCATTTCATTGTTATTTTAAGGCCTGCTTCACCAACTGTAGGTGAAGAGTTTTGGGGGTCTAGGGCTTGTACCATATAGGATCTAATCTTACGCTTTCACTTCAGACACAAGCAGATTGGTTTCATCTCCTGAAAATCTCTCCTTACTGGTTAGCAAATCCGCCATCATAATAGCAATGTGCAAAGACACAAACGCGCCTGGCTTTTAAAGGGAATGGGAGATGATACTCTGTTTATTGCATGTTTTGCCCAAAACACACCTCTAAAATAATGAAGGCACAGAGCACAATCCTTTGAACCATGCGCTTGTCGCACGGACCCTTTTTATTTTTTTTTACACAAATTCAAACAAGCCACTCAGCAGGCTGTGATTGGCCCAGAAGAAGCAGTTTGAAGCTCAATTTATATGATTCTGATATAGAAACATCTTTATGAGAGATTCTGGTAGGAAATGACTGCAAAGCTGTTTTAGTGCTGGGAACAACGTTTTTAGGCCTGTTTTTTTTTTCCCGTAAGTTGCACATCTATTACAGGCACAAAAAGAACTATGCAACACTATAAAAGACGGCAAAAATCCAAAAAAGCATAACAGGCGTTCCCCAGGGTTTGCTCCGGCCCCGGAAGCTGGTTTCTCCTTCCTACCTGGTGCGGGTCAGACTGGCTGGTCACAACTCCCTGGGACATGGGGGAGACGCAGTGGGACGGCAGAGGCTCCTGCTGCCCGTGTCCCCCATGCGGCGGTTGCATCATGGCATTGGCCCTGTTCTGCTGCTGCTGCTGCTGCTGTTGTTGCTGCTGCTGCTGCTGCCGGCGATGCCCGCTGCCATAATTGGAACGACGACCACCAGACTGGATGGGAGGAGGGAGGAGAACAAGAGGTGGACGGGAGAAAGACGGGAAGGAGAGGCATTTTGTAAATCAAGTCAGTCTTTATGCACGCCAGTAATGCACATCAAAAGATAAAAAGCAGAGGAGGTGACAGATGAATGTGATGAACTCTTTTGCTTTCCACACGGAATTCCGTTGCTTCTTGGGCCGTTTAATGCAAATGTCTAAAGTTGATGTATTTCAATTCTGTCTATTTACCTTTTACTGACCTAGATTCAAACTACGCTTAGGCGAGGGGTTACTCAAGATCGCTGAAAAACGATCTGATCGCCAGTCTGACAGGCTAACTACATTGGACAAGTATCATATATACAATGGATTTCCACTTCCACCTTTGGTAGCTCAATGCAGTTGGTTTTATCATATTATTATTCTTATTGGCAGCTTTACATCGAAACCTACGTTAGTTTACTCAAGCACTCGCACGCTCTCTCCTTCTAATAGTAACTTTGAATCCCATTAGTTCTGGGATTAGATCCAGTTCTCTAAGCTACTTTAGTTTAGCAGTTAGCGACGGTTTCTCCAACGGTTTCTTCGCTTTCTGGTCACATGTTTAGCCATTTCCTTTGCCTGACATAACTGAACATGTAATAACTAATTCGCCGCGTTGGAGGCAAGGCTCATCAGGAAAACCCAATTGTTAACATAAGCTGCTGTAACTTAGAGCGCAGTGGTCGGTGCTGACCTGACGTAGCGCCGAAAGAAGCACAGTTCTTCTGGTGTCGGATCCAGGGAAAAGAGAGGCAAACCGGGTTGGAATTAACATTAAGAAAGAATTGACAACACTCTTCCCTCGCACTGATTAACAGGGCTCAGTGTGGGCGGACCTACCGCTCCACCAGAAACATCTCTGAATGAACAGTAGGGCGCGGATGCTAGACATGCTTTATAACATCTTAGTTCTGATCACTTTAGTATTGGCGTCGAAAAAAACAATTGCCCATCATTCCTTTAATAGTCCACAGAACATCTGAATGCCTAAATATATACATAAAAAATATGAGGGGATGGGGTGATCCAGTTGTACACCACACACACACAAACATACACTCACCCAACCTAGAAATCATAGCTATACAGATTGTCAACACCAACATTAGCATGAATCGAATCTATGTCTATCTTATGAAACCATGACAACTATAGAAGATGCTTGCCAATTTGTCCTCTAACCCTGACAACCACGTTTATGCGGACATTATTGTTAAACCTAAACCTTCTACAGTAAAGCTTTAAACTTTATCATCAACCTGGGCATGCAACATTGGTACGGTTTGGGATTTTAAAACCAAGGTCTTATCTTTGTAGTTCAGACCATCATCCGTATCGGGGGGGGGGGTGTTTACATTTTACAAATGAGATTTCTTGTCAAGACAATTGGACAAAACGTAAAATTAATTGAGATGGGTTAAACAGATCCAGTTCACCACTTATATCGACCTGGAAGTGTTCATCAACTGCATTCTACGCACACAACTTAGGTTAAAGTGGGAAGTAATTGTAAAATAAAAGACTAAGCTTAAAAAATAAATACAAGACTGCTCCATATTCATTTAAGCTCATCTATGGGATGCATTCTGTATTAAGGATGTGTTCACGGCCAGTATGTACAAGGGAAACAATTACTGCAACCTTACAATTCCACATAACTACATCAGTACTGTTTAAAGACAGTCCTGATGCCTTTAAATCAGCATTTCAATTTTCATTTAAAATGAGTTGTTTTGATAACCTGGATGCGTTCAAACCCAGTGATAACCTTTTGACTTTCACCTGTATCGGGGCCCCATAACCCACTACAAAGCTGTGGGCACCCCCGCATTTCTGCCATTCTCTGTGCATTCTGTATGCATTAGCAATTAGTTGGAATTATTTCATTTTTAGATGCAACGGTCAGACCTGTTCTAGACTCACATTGCTAGACCTATCTCCACCGCGTGTCAGTGCTGGAATACGGATAGGGGGAAAAACGCTCTAGCTTGTATGCATTTCTTTTAAACCAATCGCAAACGTGCTGCGAGGCGCTAAGCCCCGATAGCGAGAGAGGGACGGATTTTTTCTATTGTCTCATTCTCAGTGTATATATATATATATATATATATATAGATAATGAGAATATTCCTCTGGGTGCTCTGTATCATATAGTACAACATTATCCATTGTCTATGGAGCAGTTCCACAGTTTATACTTGATGACATCACATTTGAGTTTTGGCACTCCAGTTGTTGGATTTTGGGAGACTTGTTCATGTTTAACATTCGTGGACTGTCTGACCATAGTAATAAAGATAGAAAAAAAAATGTGTTGAGTTCCCCTTCAACACTACTGCCAGTGCAGTAGCACAGACAGATGACAGCAACAAGAAAAAAAAAAAAAAAAAAGTGTTTTTGTTCTTGACTCCCTAACCCACAGCTACAGTTTGATCTGCTGACTCGGCCTCACACACACACACCGACACACACACACACACACATGCTCACTCACGCTCAAACCAACCTGGTTTTTGGCCGCGGCGCTGCAGCGGTGCTGGGCCAGGTCCAGCATGGTTCTGTAGCTCTTAAAGCAGGACGGGCAGTTGAACCGGTTCTTATGAACCAACCCCACCAAACACAGACACACACATACATTTGGATTACTATACCTGTGAGGAAAATCCACTAAATTGTGTTTCTTCCCTAACGCTAACTCTTTCCCTAAACTTAGCCTAACCCTGGTCTAACCCTGACTCTACAGGAGGGCTGGCTGGAGAAAGATGTGCTACAGTATGTTACATGGACACACTTCATTTAAGCAAAAACAATTAAATATGCCTTGGCATTTATGCATATCTTCAGACAATAACATACAGTGTTTCTCCTCCATCTGCGGTGCACTGCCAGTTTTGAGTTTTATCACACCTGCTTCCGAAACATGCATAATGTCAATTTCATTAAGACATGTTAAATTGGTTAAAAAATTTGTTTCTGCTGGCGCACAAGTGGAAAAACAGCAGTACTGTTTTCATTGTTATATGGAGTTTCAAGAGGAGTTGCCTAGAAGGGGGTTTCCCAATCTGGATTTCTATTACAATTTATTCTTTTTCACAATATAGGCCGACTCAATGGGATTCCAACATAGAACAAAAAGACTCTTCTGGAAAATGTATCAGCCTCAGGTGATGGAGAAGAAGCCAATCAGAGGAGTGAATCAGAGCAGCGTCGTTGCAGTCAGAAGCAAAACGCAGCACCATGGTTTCTGAACTCCAAATGGCAAAATAACCAAGAATCCAAAAGTGAATTAATGTAAACAGCTGATTGTGTTTTCAACAACATAATCTTTAGCTTCCACCTACTGTTACCTACTGCACATTAACAGTCATTTTTGGTGCGCTATAGTGAGCCGAAATCACGCCCTTCTACTTCCGGCCCATGGGACCTTAATCCCGGAATAATATTAACGGAGTGAACGGGGAGAGGCAAATTATTTTCACACAGTGGCTTCACACAAAACTAAGTGGTACTATGACAGACCTACGGCTAATTGAATTATTGAATTTGCCTCTCCCAGTCTCATGAGATCCACCGGAAGGGGCTTGATTTTGGCTCTCAATTGATAGTTTCCTGTCAAAAGGCACCTTGGGAGTTGTCGGTAACTTGTACGTTTTTAGGTACACAGACTTGTACCCGGACGCAATTTATTCGTACATTTTTTCCCCCTGATTATTTAACTGGAAGCTTTGTTTGAGGAGAGAATGTATGGGATATTAACTTTTGGGCTCCCAAAATAACACCTGCCACTTGGCAACAGTTACCATTAGCAGTAGACCAAAAAATCCATACGTTACATCATTACGTTATATTGTATGCTATGCAGATTTAAAACTAAGTGGTGTGTAATGTACATTGGTTCTATTAAGGCAGCTGAGCCGTCAGCCCGGGGGCTCCCACTGCTAAGCCCACAGGGTCTGGCTCTTCCAGTTAGCACCGTAGGTACAAGGTCTTGAGTGCATGAAGACGGGAGGATTTAGATCTTTGGTGTACCAACCAATGGGGTATGGGGAATGTAATTATTGGGGGGAGGTAGGGGAATCTGTGTCTAATGTATTGTGCATTGTAACTTAATTACACTTAAAATTAAAACCATCTTGATCTTAAGTACATAGTTAATACTAATATATTGCAGATGGCCCTCACACTGCACAGTGCACAAAGAGCAGAACAGAGCATCATATCAGCCACACCACACGGACCATCACATACTCACACATCACACACAATTAACAGAAATACTGTGATACTTCAGTATCATGGTAGGGGGTATCGTAGTGCTCAAAATCCACTATTTGATTTCATTTATTTATTAATTTTTAAATGAGACACAATCCACACCGCCACACATTGCATTGTTATTTTTTTGTTTGTTTTAACGCTATTTAAAAACAGGCATGTGTTCAGCTGCATTTCCTTTTTCTTGCTCTCCTCCAGCTCTCTGTCACTCTCTATACAGATACATATCCCCTCCTCCCGGTGCACACAGCGTCTGTCTCCATGAAAACAGTGCTGCCAACTTAGCGACTTTGTTGTTAGATTTTGCGACTTTTCAGACCCCTTCAGCAACCCCCCTCTTTTCCCCACAAAAGCAACCTGCAAGAAACCTGGCGACTTTCTGTAAAAAAGTGTGCTTAGGCAGGTAGAAAGGGGAGAAGGGATAGAGTGGGGGGGCCGGTGTAGGTAGGGGAGACAGCGGGACGCGACGGGAGAAAGACGCAGCTGAGCTGGCCTGGCCCTGGTCAAAGCCTCCCTTTGTAGTACTTCTTGTTTTACTTAGGCTACCTAACTAATAATCATAAAAAAGTAAATTCCTGTATTTTTTTTTTGAATATTTGGCTCAAGATTTCTATTTCTTTCTACCTTGCTGACACAACCACTAGGCTTTGTGCAAATGATTGCGTGATGACGTCACAAATATGCAAATGAGTGTATGACATCGCCATGCCATTTGAAGTCAGAAACTGGATTGTTGACATTTAATATAGGAATTTATTATTTATTTTGTGTATTAATGTGCGGCTGAAAATGTTGAGTAACACTTGTTAAAAACTACAGTGGCCAGCCGTAACTGAAATGACCAAGCCTTTGATGTTTTTTATGAATCTGTAATTAAGTGTAAGCTTATATGCACACGTCAACATCCTGTGAGTCAGACTAGAAGTCAATACACAAAGAATTGTTAATCGACTGCACCGATTAATGTAATTTCCGACTTAACCTTATACCACTAAATAGAAGAGGAGTACAGGAAAAAAAGTTCTTACATAGGAACAGCTGATAGGTGTGCAAAGACTTTGCTCATCTCTTGGAACTGTGATTCCTAAACTTGATCGCAGTATAAATGACATTCAGGGAGAAAAACAAAACACATGCTTAATTTAAATATCTAACTACATGTAGGTCTGGGTACAGACCTTCCGAACCTTTAGGCACCAACCTAATTGCCTCCGTGGTATTGAGTATTTAAAAATGCCCTGTTGTTCAACACCAAATTTTAAAACCTATGGAGAAATTGTCATCAGCTTCAGTGAGCCAATACGCGTGCAGCCTGCTTCTAACAAGAACAAAAAACACTGCTGATTGGCTGTCTAACGTTCGACGTCCTAGAGGAATGCAGGGAAAATACTATGTTACGCACAGAGACGGTGATATGTTCCGTAATGTTGCAACTCCGGATTGTTAAATAGCTTTTAGGAAATTCATATTGGGGAAAAAGAAAAGTATTGTTAAGGAATTGGTATTGAATTTACAGCATCAGTCCTGGTACTGCAAAATCACTTAGCATTGTTGTATTAGCAATACTAATGCAGCCCAACACACACCATGCCAGGCATCGCCCACTCTGTTCACAGCACCGTCTCACACACACACACACACACACACACCTGGTTGGTTGTGGCAGCAGCAGTGCAGCGGTGCTGGGCCAGCTCCAGCATGGTCCGGTAGCTCTTACAGCAGGAGGGACAGTCGAAGCGGTTGGGCCCGTCGTCGTGGATCCTCTGGTGGTTACGGAGGTACCGGGCCAGACGGAAGGCCTTCCCGCACAGGTCGCACATGTAGCGCTTCTGACCGTGGATTCGCATGTGGTTGCGCAGGGACATGTAATTGGTGTAGGGCTTGCTGCAAAAGTCGCACCTACGTTTTAGAGGAAAACAAATAGTGGGAAGGTTAGAGGCAAAAGAGGGTAACCGATATGGCTGTAACAGTACATGTATTCGCTCCCAAACCTTTTGGGTAAAGGACATTTGGATCTGTGTGCAACATTGGTTCGGTACGCCTTGTGTACGTCCAAAAAGTTTAGAACTAACGTTTTTTTCTTATATACATTTTTTGGGGGGCTTTTGCACCTTTATTCAATAGGACATCTAGGTGAGAAAGGGGAGAGAGAGAAAAGATATGTAGGAAAACATCACAGGTTAGATTGGAATCCTTGACCTCTGCGTTGAGGCAAAGACCTCCGAGTATATGTGCTCCAGCTCTACCCACTGAGCCAACCCGGCCACATAACTAATGTTTTATCTCGCTACAGTCATTGACAATACCTAATTGAAGCATATGGTCAATTTGCTTGAATGCATTTTATTCAGTTCATTGTGCCTCCCCTGTATAATAGCCTGCAAGCTGCAGCCCAGTTTAGGAACTGGCAACAGGTCTTATGATGGAGCATTACTGACATGTTTGTTTTTATGCCAATATTTGAGTTGCTTAACTGTTACATGTATTTTGGCCAATAAGCCGCAGTTGTTGAATGTTTATGCTTTTTGAAAAATATCATGACATCTCAGACATTTACCTGATGGTCTCCACTCACAGTGACCTACAATATGTGAGAGGGTAAGCATTCTGTGTCTTATTCAACAACATGTTGACATAATAACCGACATCTACGGAAAACTTGACGCGTGGAATGCAGAAATATTTTTACCGTCTATGTGAAAAGAGTCCTGAGCCCCTACCTGAAGTCTCCAGTCTTGTGGGTGAGCTTGTGGTTGAGCAGGGAGCTGGCATGCTTGTAGGCGCAGGTGCACATGTCGCAGGCGTACGGCCTCTCGTCGGAATCCATGTCGTCTGTCACTGCTGGCGCCGGTGCTCGGGACTCCAAGGAGAGACTGGAGCTGGAGAGTGACGCTGAGGAGAGACTGGAACTGGAGAGGGCTGCCGAGGACGTGGGGAGCTGATCGCACCAGCTGATGGTCGAACTCGGCTGCCACAGAGGAGAGGAATACTTTCACTACAGCATCCATATATCAACAAGTCATTCACACCTCATCATTTTCTTGGGGACTAAACATTTCCTGGAGAAATAATGTTTATATTACACATAATCTAATGTGGTCCAAAGTTGTAATTAACAAAGACAGAATACTGGGTGACAAGAATGAATTTGCATGTGCAACTGAGACTGAAACATACATGACATCTTCACGTCATGTAGATAATGGAAACGCGTCATTCTACCAAGCCTTATTTTGGTGACTAGACTTCAAATTGAAAGTTTAACCCAGTTGAGCCATAGAACGCTTGTTGGGTGAAAATTATCTGGAAGTGTAAGGCTGTAAAGAAAAGCAGCTTAGCTGACATGTCTGCAGATAAAGACGTTCTCTGAAACAAAAATAAGTTCTTAAGGGTGGAGCGCCATTATCTTTTGCAAATACGCTTTCTATGTATGTTTAGAGTGTTGACTGAGTGCTTAAAGTAACCTAAGAAAACAAATGCAAGTTTACAACACAAGAAAATTAGGAAGTACACAGTCGGAGCAACCAACGCAAATTGAGCAACTCATTTGTCAATTTGACAGCACATAACACTCACTGGCTACTGTGTTAGGTACACCTAAATAATCTCATGCAATCCAATACATCCACTCTGCCACATACTCTACCTTAAATCATATATTGACCAGGTTTTGTTAAAACTTTCCAAGTGCTATTAATCAAACTATATGTGAGTGATGGTGTTGGACTAGACTGCATTATATTTAAATATGTGTCTAATTTTCTTTCACCTTAATGTTCGTAAATGGGATGGGCAATCATTAGAAACAGCTCTCAAGATAGTGTCAAGTTCAACATCACTGTAAACTAAATAGTCAATAATAAACATACGAATAGACACCTCTCGAAAAGCACATTTGCTAGCGTTTCTGCATTTTAAGCATGCCTCAGATGTGTGGTCAAATTTGGAAAAGCCATTTTTTAAAGGGAAAAATAAAGGGCCAGGGAGTAAAACTGCTTAACTTGGCACTGTACATAAAGTGTAAAGGAGCTCCACAGGTCTATGGCCGAGATGGTGGACCCTAAAGACATCTAAAAAAACAGAATTACCATAAATGCAGCAATGGGTATATTTGGGAAATTTAACAACTCAGTGGAATTAGCTGAGTAATACATGCATACCCATTTAAATTGCATGTGTGGGTGTGTGACAGCTAAAACACTACCATAAAAGTAGCCTGCACTGCTGCCCACATTCAAATATGAAATAATGGCTAACCATGTAAATTAATGTGTGGGTTTCTGTGTGAGCTATGCAGATAAGCTGTTCGCCGAGAGCGACC
The DNA here is from genome assembly GCF_013103735.1 of Etheostoma cragini. Classification (NCBI taxonomy): domain Eukaryota; kingdom Metazoa; phylum Chordata; class Actinopteri; order Perciformes; family Percidae; genus Etheostoma; species Etheostoma cragini. The sequence goes on from NC_048421.1 coordinate 22,457,326, forward strand.
ATGAATGAACCGCACAGTCTAGCATCACAAAGAGGTCTTTCAAAGTCCTCCGCGGGGCGTCTTCCGCTCCCGTTTCCTGTGGGACAGCCTGGTCGTGTTTACTTTACGATGTTCGCTAACAATATTGCAGGCCTCGTGCATACACGTCTGCCTTTTCTTCTGCTCAAATAAACCCTTAACGGTCCACTGTATAAGAGTAGACCTGTCAAGCCTTCCTGAACAAGGTGCTACCCAATCAAATCACGCTGCCTTGTTTTGCACGGGCTCTGGTGTTAGCTAACCGCGCTGTGTTTGTCTGATGCAGCCAGTGTTGTCTGAACTAAGCATTAGCTTCGTGATGCTTGGCTGCAATAACATGCATTTTTACAACCCTTTGGCGTATCTTCACAACACAGTATGGGCATAATGCTGGACATTCAAGTCCATTGTCACCAAACCCTTTATAGGAGGTGCAAGAGATACAGTATGCAAGAGCTAAAATTTACTAGCCACTTGGCACGGCAGCTAAGAGTCAAACTAGCTAGCTAGGCCATGAACCGCTCAGCATGACGATTGTTACGTTAGCAAATAGCTAGCTAGCTAACGAAGCAGCTCTGTAACATAACCTGCAACTTCACACCACCCAGTGTTGCTGAACTGAATTTCAAACTGGTTTAACAAACACATATCAAATAAAGACATTTGCCCGTGCTAAGTTAGTCTAATGTTGCCCCATTAGCCGTTTGATATGTATCGGCTGGGCTCGGTAGCTAACGCTGGTGGTAGCTGGCTTTCTTACTCCGGAGTCGTTGGGATCCTTTTTCCAGAACAATTGAGAGCAGTGGCCGAAAGACTCTGTTGATGTCACATAATTTACTCCGTTTCTATCTTGAAAGTCTCCGTGTGTGCTGCCGGTATTTGTCCTGGCGTACATCGTCGGTTTTCGGATAATTCGACTTTTTCGGGGTGAAAAGAAATAGGGCCGCTTTGTCGGGATCTGTTTCCGAAAAGAAAAATTCTTCTTCTGTGAAATGAGCGTTTTGGCGGCGGACATATCGAAGCATGCGGGGCATTACTGTCGCCTACCGGACTGGAGTAGGACAAAACGTCTTGATAGCTATTTACAAGCTTCACTCAGATTCACAATCCCATTTTAGAGATAGGCTACGATCCGCTACGTATAAGACAGAAATACGCATAACTTGTACAAAAGACTAATGCTGTTTTAAACATCCTTATTTTCGTCTAACGCTATTTTTATTTCTGCTTTATATGTGAGATGATGTAATACAATATTACTCAATAAACTACTCACAAACAAACACAAAGCATGATTATAATTGTGTATACAATAACCTAAGAAGTGTTTTGATGATGTTACATTATTTTATAATTTGCTACATTGTATATACTTATTTAAAGGTCCATGGCATGAAAACTTCACTTTATGAGGTTTTTCAACATTAATATGAGTCCCCCCAGAGACTTCAGATCAGTATTAGGGGACAACTAAGGTCTATATAAAATAGACTTCAGATACAGTATTAGGGGACCAACAAGGTCTATATAAAAGAGACTTTAGATACAGTATTAGGGGACCAACAAGGTATATCTTAAAGAGACTACAGATACAGTATTAGGGGACCAACAAGGTCTACCAGTAGATAAAAGTATCCAAAGAGCACCATGTCATGGGACTGGAGGCTGTTCCAAAGTCTGCAGTAAAAGAAATATAGTTCCTCCATATTTTTTATGAAGTATCCTGTTTACTTGTTTCATCAATGTGTTTTTCAAATGTTCTTAACATTTAGTACATATTTAAATGAAGAATTTCTGAATTAAGGTCTTAATTTGAAATGTGTGTTTTTCCCCTGTAGAAATTCACGTGAGAATGTATTTCTATTTTTTTTTTTTTACAGTTCATGATTTCTACAAGGTCTAAAAGCTGTTTTTGTGAATATACATTAGTGTTTTGGGGGTTGATGATGATGATGATGGACTCATGAATGTGTTGTGGCTGTAAATCTTTTCCACTGCTGCTCTTTATTGCAGGGATAAAATGTATTTCAGCATAATAAACATGCACCGCCTGACCTGTGGTTTGATACAAAGGTCACAAGAAGACAGCATACCCTTTACTCAGAACAACACTTTCAGTAGAGAACCTTGCTGCCGCCCAAGACACTCATGGAAACAACTTAAGTAAGTGTAACTCTTCATCTATTTATTTTTATCCTTCCAGAAAAAGTCTATTTTTTAGTATTGCTGGCAGCAAAATGGTTTCATTGCATCACTGATTTCTCAGATCTCGCTCAGATTGTTTGTATTTCCCAATATGTTATACATTCTTTTCAGTTCTAAAAGATTTGCTAATGATTGATGTCTCTGTCTTTCCCATTCACTTTCACTTATCGTCTCAGCAGCGGGCTCATTTCAACATGGAAAGGTACTGTGGACAGCATTTTACACTACCTTTGTCTTCAACTGAGTCATTCTTATTAACTGTAATAACACAAAACAGGTAAAAGGATGAATGCGTTGTTAGTTCTGTTAAAATTACAAACATAAACATTAGATTAGATAATACTTTATTCATCCCACAATGGGGAAATTCCCTTGTTACAGCAGCTGTTTTTCCACAATAAAAACAAACCATGCAAGAAAAGGAACAACAGGCAAACGACAGACAATGTGGAAAAAGTACCGAATGAATGTAAAGTGGCATTTTATAAAAGGTATTGTAAAGTAAAGTAAGGTGACCATAGAAACACATCCAACAACGGCTGTTGTTCATGTTTTTTCTTCTCATATGTTTGAAATACATCTGATGACATGTAACAGAAAAGCTGTTCTTCAGATGAGTCCGTTAATAGATACGTAAGAAAAACAACCTGATGTGTAATTCCTGGACTCTCTGATACGGTCCGTGGGTTTGGACTTTGATGCTAAAGACATTTTTATAGTTCACAGTTTATTGTTATATGGTTTGATTGTTGTAGTCAGGACCTCTATCAAAGTTTGTTTTGACAAGTCAATAATGTGTAACTTGCACTTGCACTGTGTTGAAGTTTGCATTTTAGTTTGTATATGCAGATATTATATGGTTGGAGGATGGATTGCTTAAGGGGCCTACTGGGCAGCGGCCCAAGAACCCATAAGGTCAGGGATCCTGACTCATACAATGTTGCTGAACAGAACAACTCTAAATCACCACAGACATACTGTAGGCTATACAAAACCACTACAAACGCCTCAAAAGGACTACAAATGGCTGACTTAATGTCCCCCCCCCCACAACACTGTCCGACTCTCTTTTATTGGGTAGTATGTTGAAAATTCCTTAATCATTAAATAATTGCTAATAGCATTTAAACAAATTTTTGTCTTGGAGTTTGTAATCCTTATTTTTATTTTTAAATTTTCAATGTAATTAGATATTGGTTCCAAATATCGGTTCCAAATATCTATAGAACCACAGAGAAGCAAGACAACTACAAAATGACAAAAAAAAGATGCAAAACAACCTAAGGGGATGCAAAATGACTAAGTAGACTCCTTGAGAACTAATTTGCAATGAATTCTGGGTAAAGTTTTTGTCAAACTAAAGAAGATGGCTGACCGAGCAGTCACCTTATCCCCTCAATCCAACATCCAACTGACCCTAACCCCAAAACTAGTGAGATGTCTCACTCTGTAGCTAAAACAGAGACCCAAACACACAGGGTGAAAACAGGACAGTACACATAAACCTATTCTGGTAAAACCTCAAAATACAATTATTAACCTGAAAATGAGCATAGAATGGGCCCTTTAATTTTTTAGGCTCAGGAAAAGTCACTCTAATCTAAGATCAAAATTAAGACAAGCCTAAAACTACAGACGTAAATATCTTGCCTGGGCTGTCCTACTGAGGACACTGAAATCGTCTCTTCTGTTTTTTCATGCTGGGAATTAGGGGTTTTTCAGCAAGGAAGCAGAAAACATTCTGCATTTTGCTGCAAGAAATCTTTACACAATGTGCATATTTTATAGACCGATTCAGTATTTTCACTCAAAATATATCTATTTTTCCAGGCTAATAAATAAAGGATTCAGTAGTTCTCCACCGCAATTGTATATATGTTATTAACGGTGCAGAAAATATAACGGTTGAGTGAGGATTTAACAATCAATGCTGAAGAAAGTACACAAAGAAAATGTAAGACTTGTACTATTGACTTATTATATGAGCATTTCAGTGTGGTAGAATATGTATCAATCGTCTCGTGGAATGCAGAAGAAATATTGTGATGGGACTAAGTAAAATTGTGTGGTGATTGCATGCCATTAACGAAATATAAATGTAGTTATGGATTCAGAATTGTTACCGGCCCAATAGAATCGCCGTTTATTGTTGTCTCAGTATACCTGCTACTCTGTGCAAAGACAATAAAGTTGCATCTAAGGATAAAGGTAAACATGTATGACTGATAATTAGATAGATGGATAGATAGAGTTATTGATCCCAATGAAATGGGAAATTATAGTGTTACAGCAGCAAATGTGAGTTATGTGAGAACAAAATATTCAGATTGGCTGTTTCTCTCCTTGGTGCTCCTCCCCTGCCAATCAGCATCCAGGATGAGACAGATGACTCGGCCAGCTGTGCGTCCATGGGGGACCATTCAATAGGTGGCCTGATTGATTTTAAAAAGCAGCGCCCTTCCTCGGAAAACATGTAAGACTTGTACTATTGACTTAATATGAGCATTTCAGTGTGAAATAATATGTCTCAACCTTCTCATGGACTGTAGTAGTGATGGGACTGAGTGTGTGGTGATTGCAGGCCACATATACGTGTATTGACGTATATGTGAGATATAATTGTTAACTGCCCAATCAGTTTTTCACTGCTGGAGCAATTTATGGTCTAAGTTTATTTGCTTTTGATTTGATTTTTTTTGACAGTTTATTTGCTTTGTTTAGCATTTTTTAGTTTCAGCCCAGTTGACCCAAAATCCAAAATATTTAGTAATATATAGAGTATGTTGTTTACTGACTCTCAGTCAGACTGCCATCACTCACCTCTTCCTCTCTGTCAATCAGCACCCAGCAGGAGAGCCCAGACTCCCCTGTACCATGCAGCTCCAAGCAGAGTGACCGTTCAATGGGGGGCCTGATTGATTTTAAAGACAGACGTGATTCTCTGAAGAAGAGGTTAGTTCAATGAGCATCAAAGTGTTTCCAAAACAATGAATGAGCATATCAGTTTATCAGTGTTGCTGCTCTTGTGATACATAGTGTCTTGTATAATTAAGCTTAAGCTTGTAGTTTTCCAAAACTGCTCTTTTTAAATGCATACATATATAATTTTAGTCATGAAAGGTGGTATTCCAGTGATTCAAAATTTGTATTTCCACATATTTCAAGGGCTTGCAAGACAACGATGTATTGTTAAAATGGTAACGGTCCAAATTAATGCAGCAGACACCAAGATAGCCGGACTTTTAAGGCCCTAGAAGGGGCTAATCTTCAAAAACACTGAATCCTACATTTCCCATAATACAATTCAACAGCATCTTTTAGACACTCCTTGCCTGAAAAGTCTACAGTACGTCTTTAAACTCAGGCTTTTTGTTTAGGATCATGACATCATAAGGGATATTTTTTCAGATTAGACTCCAGAGTCTGAGGATGAGCAGTCTTGTTATTTGGGGCTGTATAAATAAATTTGACTTCACTTTGTTTTCACAAATTGAGTCTTACGACTCACGACAACTGATCTTTTTGCAGGGCTGTAGTACTCGAGACGGGACTTGAGACCGTTTTTCTATGGTTTCGGACTTGTCTCGAACTCGCTAGTATTTGGACTCGGACTGGTCTCGGTCACTGGTCTTGCCAAATATGGCCATATAAATAAGTCCAGGTGTCTTTATTATGTTATGTATGTATGAACAATAATATTGGAGGGAACGTGAAACCCAAAAGTATTGTCTTGATACTGTCATGCATAAGACCTTTTCTGTCCTGGACTCAGACTCGAACCTTTTAGGAGTCGGTCTTGACTTGGACTCAAATAGTCCAGGTCTTGCACTTGTCTTGGAATCAACAAAGGTGGTCTTGACTACAACTGATCTTTTTGTGTAAAATCAGTTGCGGGCCCCTCGTCCAGTGTGTATTGGATCATTTGGAGCTCAGATGTATTGATTCATGGACCTTGGTGGTAGTCAGTTTATTGCTTCTGTTTGTTAAACATTCTATATATTCTATATTTACTCTTTACATTGCTCTGCACTTTACTACTTTTTCCACTTGTGCTAGACTCCATTCCATTGTCTCAGTGTACCTGCTACTCTGTGCAAAGACAATAAAGTTGCATCTAAACTTATCTACTCCTTTATCACCATCACCCGGGGATGACGGTAAAAACGTATGACTGATAATATAAAGGGTGTGTTGATTGGCTATTTCCCTCCTTGGTGCTCCTCCCCTGCCAATCAGCATCCAGGATGGGACAGACGACTCGGCCAGCTGTGCGTCCATGGGTGACTGTTCAATGGGCGGCCTGATTGATTTTAAAGAACAACATGCATTTGAAAATGGGTAAGCATGAATTGATCATTATTCTTATCAACTAGTCATAATCCAGTAAAGTAGGGGTCAAGTTTTTTTAAGCCAAGGACCCCTTAACTGAGAGAGAAATGGACCAGGGACCACCTATATTGTATAAAATGCATATTACATATTAAAGTACATGTACAAAAGAAAGAAAAATCCATATATATTTTTTTTTTAGAGTCGACCAAGGGGGATTGGAGGCTACCAGTAGTGAGCCTGCCCAGAAGCATCAAACAGATCTGGAGGACATATTTATGGTTTGTCTATGTTACAAAAATAAGTAATAATATGAAATACAATATAATGTTGTCCTCATTCTGAAAAGCGATTCATTGCAAGTGGTTGTGATGCCGTGTTTCACAAGTACCTCTTCCGTGTTGCAGCTGCTTGAAGAGACCATGATCCCGTTTGTGAAGGAAGAGCTGAAATTCTTTCAAAGAGTTCTCTGTCCAGATTCAGAAGATGAGAAGCAGAAGGTAGACATGGTGGACAGTGAGGAGGAAGAGCAGAGGAAGAGCAGCAGAGAGGCCCTTCTGAAGATCACACTGCACTTCCTGAGGAGAATCAAGCAGGAGGAGCTGGCCGACTCTCTGCAGAGCAGTAAGAGGTTTACTGTGATGTAAAGAGGAAATGGTTGCAAATAGGCTGTATTCTAACTATCCTTACAATGGCAATGTCAACATGCTGATGTTTATGGTGAGGAGGAGGAAGAGGGAAACTCAGGAGAACATAAGTGATAATATCCAGAATAATTTCTGAATTGAGTGCACACTATAGTTTAACTGTCCAGTTCCAGGCATTCTGTAAATTATCAGGCACATCCAATACTACTTTCAGAGAAGAACAGTGGTTAGTTTGCTCAAAACACCTTAAATGTAGGACAATACATACATGTATTTGTACACTTTTGCTCAATATCAGAACTCAAGGAAATTCTTGGCCGATTAATCTTATGGAACTACCGTACCAATGATGATTGTTAATCAAGTGTGACTGTAGGGATATTGATTTTCATCATCAATATAAAGATGGATGATGTGTTTTACTTTCACTTACTCATTGATTTTATTTAACTTTCAGAAGCAGTTGGTCCTATATGCCAGCAAAAAATCAAAAGAAACCTAAAAGGGATATTCCAGCGTTTTTTTGAGGGAATTGCTAAAGCAGGAAACCCCACACTGCTGAATGACATTTACACAGAGCTCTTCATCGCAGAGGGGGGTAGTGGAGCGGTCAATGAGGAACATGAGATCACACAGATTGAAACAACATCCAAGAAACCACCGGACCTAGAAACTATGATCAAATGTGAAGACATCTTCCAACCATTGCCTGGCAAAGATCATCAATCAATCAGAACAGTGCTGACAAAGGGAGTGGCTGGCATAGGGAAAACTGTACTAACACATAAGTTCATTTTGGACTGGGCCGAAGACAAAGCCAACCAGGACATCCAGTTCACATTTCCATTCACCTTCAGAGAGCTCAATGTGCTGAAAGGGAAAAAGCACAGCTTGGTGGAACTTATTCATCACTTCTTTACTGAAACCAAAGAAGCAGGAATCTGTAACTTTGACAAGTTCCAGGTTGTGTTCATCTTTGATGGTCTGGATGAGTGCCGACTTCCTCTGGACTTCCACAACAACGAGATCCTGACTGATGCTACAGAGTCTGCGTCATTGGATGTGGTTCTGACAAACCTCATCACGGGAAAACTGCTTCCAACGGCTCGCCTCTGGATAACCACACGGCCTGCAGCAGCCAATCAGATCCCTCCTGAGTGCATTGACGTGGTGACCGAGGTCCGAGGGTTCACCGACCCACAAAAGGAAGAGTACTTCAAGAAGAGACTGAGAGAGGAAGAGCAGGCTGGCAGAATAATCTCCCACATCAAGACATCACGAAGCCTACACATCATGTGCCACATTCCAGTCTTCTGCTGGATCACCGCTTCAGTTCTGGAAGATGTAATGGAATCACAAACAAGAGACGAGCTGCCAAAGACCCTGACTGAGATGTACATCCGCTTCCTGGTGGTTGAGTCCAAAATAGGGAATGTCAAGTATCGTGGAGGAGTTGAGACAGATCCATTCTGGAACACTGAGACCAGCAAGATCATCATGTCTCTAGGGAAACTGGCTTTTGAGCAGCTGCAGAAAGGCAACCTAATCTTCTATGAATCCGACCTGAGAGAGTGTGACATCGATATTACAGCAGCTTCAGTCTACTCAGGGGTGTTCACACAGATCTTTAAAGAGGAGTTTGGGCTGTACCAGGAAAAGGTCTTCTGCTTTGTCCATCTGAGCTTTCAGGAGTTCCTGGCTGCTCTGTATGTCTACGTGCAGTTCATCAACACCGGTGTCAACCTACTGGCAGAGCCACAGCCCAGATCCAGTTGGTGGTCTAAGCTATTTAGATTTACACCTACTGAAAAAAAAATCTTCCAGAGTGCTGTGGACAAGGCCCTACAGAGTCCAAATGGACATTTGGATTTGTTCCTCCGCTTCCTCCTGGGTCTTTCACTGGAGACCAATTACAGTCTTCTACGAGGTCTGTTGAAACAGCCAGGATGTGGCGCATATACCAATCACGAGACGCGGTACATCAAGGAAAAGATCCGGGAGAATCCATCTCCAGAGAGGTGCATCAACCTGTTCCATTGTCTGAACGAGCTCAATGATCATTCTCTAGTGGAGGAGATCCAACAGTACCTGAGTTCAGGAAGTCTCTCCACAGACAAACTCTCTCCGGCTCAGTGGTCAGCTCTGGCTTTCTTCTTACTGTCATCAGAAAAAGACCTGGATGTGTTTGACTTAAGGAAATACTCTGCTTCAGAGGAGGCTCTTCTGAGGTTGCTGCCAGTGGTCAAAGCCTCCAACAAAGCTCTGTAGGTGCACTGCTTTCCAAATAAAAGAATTAAATCATACATTAATTCTTACAGAGAATAAACTAAAAGATACATTTTTTGTCTGTGTGCTTTTTTCAGACTGAATGGCTGTAACTTGTCAGAGAGAAGCTGTGAAGCTCTGGCATCAGTTCTCAGTGCCCAAAACTCCACTCTGAGAGAGCTGGACCTGAGTAACAACGATCTGCAGGATTCAGGAGTGAAGCTGCTTTCTGCTGGACTTGCGAGTCCACACTGTAGACTGGAAACTCTGAGGTAGTATTCTTTAATCTAGGAAAAGAAAAGTTTAACTTGTCAATATGTCATGCCTGACACTAAATTGCATATAGAGCTAGGATTTAGAAACACCTAAACCCACTAATCTGTTGCTATTTGCTGGCTTTCCATGTATGTCGGCAGACTGTCAGGCTGTCTGGTATCAGAGGAAGGCTGTGCTGCCCAGGCCTCAGCTCTGAGCTGTAACCCCTCCCATCTGAGAGAGCTGGACCTGAGCTACAACCATCCAGGAGAGACAGGCATGAAGCTGCTCTCCGCTGCCCTAGAGGATCCACGCTTGCAACTTACTATGCTCAGGTATGGAGAGACTTAATGCCAGGCACAGGTAATTTCAACTCGCTCCTCCATTTTTTATTTGCCTGTCTTGGTCACAATCACCGTGGCATTAGGCCTTTTCTCTGGTGACTTTCTCATGCTTCTTTTGGCTACCCCAGGCCAGAAGGGGAGTGATCTTCCCAGGATGTTGAAAGTCTACTCTAAGGTTTCCCTTCAGTCAGTTCTACCTAGAAAGAGGCATCCATTCTGGAGACACAAACCACCAAAACCGTCTAATTTAAATTTAAATGTAAAAAAGTGAGACCATACAAGGAAGAATGATCAATGTTGCTTGTATCTGTGACCTCATTCTTACCGATCAAAGCTAGTTACTAGAAGTTAGTTTTAGACTTGACAACCTGCACTTGGATTTGGGGTTTGGACCTGATTTAAGGAAAAAGCCATTACAGTTAAACATTTCAATGTCAATGTTCCTAAACTATGTGTCCCAGTATACCTGCTCCCAGGTTCTTACATGCGCCTTTACCTGGATCTGTTTGTGGTTATATGTATGTATGTATTATTATAAATGAGAATACGTTAATTTGTATTTCCCATCCCCAGCCTGGAACATAGTGGAGTGAAGAGATTAAAGTCAGGACTGAGGAAATGTAAGTGTGTGCTTCTCTACTTTGATTCATAATGACAAAGCAGCATTCCAATTTTTGGTGTAATGATGCGGACATCTATTATTATTATTGTATAGGCATTTGTCAAACTGCATATACATGAATCAAATCAAATAGGTGTATAATTATGTGTTTTATTCTCTCTGTCAGATGCCGATGTACTCCGGCTGGACCCAAACACAGCAAACAGGAAGCTGATGTTGTCTGAGGACAACAGAAAGGTGACAGAGGTGAAAGAGGAGCAGCCTTACCCCGATCATCCAGAGCGATTTCACCACTGGAAGCAGGTTCTGTGTAGAGACGGTTTGACTAGGCGCTCTTACTGGGAGGCGGACTGGAAAGGATGGGTTAATATTGGAGTGGCATACAAAGGAATCAAAAGGAAAGGGCAGGATGACGACTGCTGGATTGGACAGAATGACAAGTCCTGGAGTCTGTTACGCTGTGATAATAATTACTCCGCCTGTCACAAAAATAGGAGAGCAGTCATACCCATGCACCTCTCCTTTGACACCGGCAGAGTAGCAGTGTATGTGGACTGGCCTGCTGGCGTTCTGTCCTTCTACAGAGTCTCCGCCGACACGCTGATCCACCTCTACACCTTCAACACCACATTCACTGAACCGCTCTACCCTGCATTTGGGATGGAGTTCAAGACTGGATCATCAGTTCATCTGTGTCAGTTATAGCACGAGGCAGAGTCACCTTTTGTCTGAAGACACACACTTTAACAGAGACAATTGCCTCCTTCTGGCCTAGAGGAGGGCCCACCCTGGTTTGCTTGTAGCCCAGGAAAACCTAGACAGATTGTAATCAGGTCAACAGGGACACATATAGTATGTGGCTAAGTGTCATCAGCATTTTATGTGGATATGCAAAATATTGAAATCAAATGTGTATATACAATCTGGTCTCAACCCAGGGGCCTGTTGCATGAAAGTAGAATTAAGATATCCAGGATAACTGAAAAAGCGCAGCTAGACTTAGTGTGAGCCGTTCATCGCGGCTTAATCGGTTGCACGTTTGCCGAGCCAGGATGAGAAGATGAACTATGTCGAGCCAGGGGTAGATAGCTGAGATAATTGCACGTTCACGGCTTTCCTAAATAGACCACGGTATCAATCACAGATTTACTGATGCAGAAATGTAGAGATGTACAATTATTATTCATACAGAACGGGACAAAAACTAGAAAAAGAAGTGACTTCAATACATACTGTGAGCATATATGTAAAACAACGTATTTATGTTTTTTTATTCTTGCTCCAAGCTGACAAGTGACTGCACCAAAATAAAATTAAAATTAAAAAGCATTGTGGTGTTTCCTGTGTGATTAATGTAAACTACACTATATACGTATATAGGCCACGTTATTGGGCCGGTGATGTGAGACTTATTAAGGTTATGAAACAAAAGAATGCTATAATGCCTAATAAAAAACATTTGGCCTACATGTTAAGGAGTAACACAAACTCATTTATTGGAGGACAAGCAACAAGAAAATTAATTCATGGATGTAATGGTCTCTGACCAGTCTGCCATTAATGTCATCTGGGAATATCACTGCATTGTCCCACTTAATCTACGGAGCGGATACACCTGACGCTGCACAGACCCCGAACGCCACGCTGCTCATCTTGACTTTTACAGAGAGAGGGGACACTGACGCAAGCACAGGTCTGCTGGCAGGCAGCAGCCACCAGGCAGCTAACTATTATTAGACCGGCCCTTTTGCCCTCGAAATACTACCGTCCCACCAGGAAAAGCCCTGACATTCCTGATTGGGTGCCAGTGCAATCATTTCTAACCATCTAAACAACTACAATAGTAGGGTTTAAATCGAAACTTGTGACAACAATAGTGACAAGTAATGCATGTTAATAGAAATAATGCAGAACACATGCAGAAGACAACGGAATAACTGTTAAACACGTTTATTTCGGATCAGAGGGGCAGCTTATTTAACTCATTAGACTCCAGGATTAATCTTAGCCTGGCTGTTAGCTTGCTCTGGACCAGGCTAGCCGCAAAGAATAAATCTCCATGGTTAATTGGCTGGGTTTAATTCAAACTGGTTTTGTGCAACCAAGTCAAAGCTAAATTCATCCAGGATAACTGGATAGAATATCCTGGCTTAATAAGAACAAAAAAAACAAAAAAAAAACAGGGCCGACTTTGTCAAGCCAGAGCCAATGCATTTTATTTACACATCTTGTATAACATGGTACCCAGAATTCCATGTGCAATACACAAGTGAAAAAGTGCACACGTGAGACGTGACCGACTATAACGTTTTATCATTAGGTTTAATATTCCAGTTAAATACATTAGCTATGACACATTTAAGTGTGCTATATATTATTGACTTTTTTATAATCTACAACACATATTTTGTTAGGTGTGAAAACTCTCTAAGAGACTTTTTTAATAAGCCAAATGACTTGCACATTAATAGTTACTACAGTCTGTACAACATTTACAATGTATGAAATCACAAATACTGTGTCTTAAAGTAATAATGTCAATATACAAAAAAAGCTCACTCACTATGGCAACAATGGACAAAATCATAGCTTGAAATAATTATTTTCATACCTCGTATGCATATGCACAATCAAGCAAATAAACTGAAATTATCACTAGGTGAACAATTTGTGCAATGGAGCAAAACTTTCATTTGTTACCTAATTTAGTGCTCCCTGTACTATAATATCTTTTCCAGGTCACTCTGTGCGTGTAAGAAGTAAGTGTGAAACGATATTTGAGTGAAATATTTAGGTAAAATCATTTAAAGTGAGATTCATTTACAACATAGGTAGGTAGGTAGAATAAAGTGGCTCCCCTCGTTCACGAAGACACTGAAGGCAGCATAGTTTCCCTGTTTTAAATCAGTAGGTTGCTTATAGTTAGTGGGGAACATTTTCCTTGAAACACTGCCAATTGTACAGTATTAATAGAACATTTCTAAAAACGAATAATCCCAATTAATAGATCAGTAACTACTGTTTGTAATAAGCTAAGGAACTGCAAAGGACAACTGTATTAAAAGGTGGCCTGTGGAGTTTTCGGTTTAGTGTTACTCACCAAAACACATTGTGTGTTCTTGAGGTCGAACATAACAAGAGTGCATTTTCTTTCCGCTTCTTTTCATTTGCTAGCTTCCAGTCCTCTTCACTTCTTTTGTGTCCTACGTTAGATGGTTCATAGGGACACATTAGTTGCGTTTGTATGAGAAATGTAAGTGAGCCATCCAACTCTGTATAATAAGTATGATGCACTAACACTATTTCTATCCATAAAAAACAGTGACATGTTAAGATTTGGCACATAATATTGGCTCTTAGCACCTTTAAATACCTTTATGAGTAGTCTTCAGGAACACAGCACTGACTTGTCCCTCAAAGGCTCCATGACATAGTTACTGACTGACTGGATGTGGCATACAGCATATGTTATTCATGTAGACATTCAGTTGTGTTCAGACGGCCAAATTAAAGGGTTAGAAGAGGTGTCCCCTATAAAGGCCCTTGCCAGTGTTTATGCATGTTATAGAAAATTTCTACAGTAACACAAATCCTTAACATTCATTTAGACCATTTTACCATTTAACATCTATTTGTCAACAAATCATAACTCCCTCTCCCTCATAATTAATTAATTAGAGAGCAGAACATTTGACATAACCAGGCTAGCCATTTCCCTGCTTTAGTCTTTATGCTTAAGCTAAGCTAAGCTAACCATCTACTGAACACACAGAATGACTGATGTCAACCTTCTCATCTCACCCTCGGAAAGAAAGTAAATACCCACGATTCCCCCAAATTTTGAACTATTCCGCTAAGTTTTTACCCTTTGATGCTTCCACTGATTTCCATTCATTCCCATACTGTATGAAAGTCAACTTGCATTTACGATGGCAGATACTTGCAGGTTCTGCTCAGAACTGCCACTCAATATTATGATGAACAATAAATCAAACAAAGTTCACATGAAAACTGAAATCGAGCTTATATCAAGTCTCACAAATTGAATTTCTACCTGGTGAACGGTTAAAACAAAATCAAAATTCTAAACATTATAGACTGCTTTGGCAAATGGTTTGTAGAAAACAGGCAAAACACTGGTATGGTCCTTTATGTCCTACGCTCCTTAAACCTAGCCTCTGTTTCAGTCTGAGCCCCCAGTGAGAGACGGCCCAGCTATAATCAGTAACTGTAGAACAGTTAGCAGTGCGTCTACATGAAATACCAAAATAGGTTATGTATTCCCAAATATTTACCAATCCCCACATTTTAGTAGTTTTTAATATAGAGTTATAAAATGTTGATAAATGGCGCAACAGTTCTACAGTGATTGACAGATTCATAAATAAGCATTTGGTTCAATTGGATTTGAAAATCATCCACTGTGGGTGTGTGTGTGTGTGTGTGTGCGCGCGCAACTACATTTTTTAGCAACAGTTTCAGTCATAAGTAGTGAGAACATTTAGGACATTCAGAATTTAGGCTCCAGTTTAAAGTTATAATCCTTGAGCTTTTCATTAAATCAAACCCTGTTTTTGATACCATTCATGTTCAGCATTTTTTCAACAATTATCTCTCTCTCTAGCAGTTTTTTTTTTTTTTAATTGTTAGAGGCGGTTCCTTCGCTGGATTCCAATAGCCTACACACACAAGGGATTGACAGGAGAGGATGCAGCGTGTACTCCAGTGTTCCTGTTAATGGTAACCCGACAGTTCCTGTTGCTGCTAGGTCACTTTCACAGGTTACAAAACGCAGGATAGCATCTACAACACAAGACATGGTAATCATTACTGAGAAAACTGTTTTTTGGGGCTGCTGTTCTTAGCATTTCTGTCCACTGTTACCCTCCAGAAACCGCACGTGTCGCCAAATCAACCTCAATTAATACGGATTATAACTTTAAGGTAGGGTCTAATAGTCAGTTAATGGATGATCCCCACAACTACAGTAATACAAGGGTGTGTGTGTGTGTGTGTGTTTGTGTGTGTGTGTGTGTGTGTGTGTGTGTG
>NC_048421.1:22473069-22494460 GCF_013103735.1 Etheostoma cragini
GGGCGTTTAACTCTTGATCTCCAGGATCGAGGGGTTATGGTCGAGAATGGCCAAAATGATTTTGTCCATGTACTGCCTCAGACGCAGGTTGATCTCCTCCTGCTCCTTCAAAGCGTCGACCAGCTGAGAGAGACGGAGAAATGCATCAGAAGAGGAGTCCTGACAAACATTGGCATTACCTTCGTCTCGCTAACGTTTCGGTCCCACGGTTTAGCCGTTTGTTGCTTTATTGACCTCTTTTGCCTTGCTCGGTCTGTAAAAGTGCTTTGTTAACTTGGTTTTTGAAGATGCTATATAAGTAAAGTAACTACTACTACAACATCCACCCATCAGCGGCCCACTAACCTCATCCCTGGAGGCGTTGTCGATCTCCGCCGCCAGGCACTGGGCCTTGGTATGACAGGCAAACAGGTTCTTGGCCTCGTACAAACTCAGACTGAGAATTTGAGCGTTGAGGTCGTCGTTCTGATCCCGCAGCTTATAGTTCTCCTGAGGAAGCAAAAAGAGAACAGTTCCTTTTAGAGGGGAGTGTGGGTCCAACCTTTGACTGTGTGCAGTACCGAAACAGAGGGTATTAATATAATGAAGTAGCCTGGATGAACCGCTGTGACACGCACAAAGACTGGAGCCAGGGGGAAACAGCTAGCCTGGCTCTCTCCAAAGGTAGGCTATTGCTTTATGTAAAAATATAAACTTCATCTTCTCGTCATCTAAAGGTTGTCTCAAAACTAATCAGTGTGTGTCTTTAAACTCACAGATTTACTGATGCAGAAAATCTGTAAACTCTCGATTTGAAAAGGTGCTAAATAAATAAAGTAAGTAAATATAGTAGAGTATATAAAATATACTATCCTTTCCAATATATTGATCAGGCTCTAACAGGTTTAATCTCAAATCTATTATCTATATGTTCCATGTTTGTTAAGCACTCTTGTTGTGGACTTAACCTGAACTCGAGAATGAATGAGAATGGTGAGTCATATAAGCTTAGGAGAACAAGTGATGGTGAGTGTGTGTGTAAACCTGTTTCAGTCTCTTGACTTCATGTTCCATCTCGATCTCTCTGGCCCTGGCGTTGTACTCCGACAGGCCCTTGCCCTGTCCTGGATGCTCCATCTCCAGCTTAAACATCTGCAGATACTCCAGCTCCCGGCGGAGGTCATCAATCAACTGCACAGAAAAGATACCAATAAATGAAACTGCTTTACATTTTCCATGTCACCTTTCTGTTATGTAGAGAGGCTCACCTCCTGCATGGCCTGCTTTTCCTTCTGAAACTCATGGCGGTTCTGCCAGAGCTTGTCCATTATCTTCCTGTAGAGGTCCATCTCATCTTTCAGCCTCAGACCGGTGTCCTCCAGCTTGTCTGTCATCCTCTGCTTCTCCTGCACAGGAAAGAGGGCAGGAAGCCAAAGTTGAGATGGAAAGCAAATTCACCTTTTAAAGCTTAAAAGAATAACTCCGTTATTTTTGTAGTTTTGGCCAATATTTATATTAGTTATAACTAGGGATGCACCGATCCAATGATAATATATATTCGACCAATTGAATCAAATATGCCGGATCGGATTTCAGTGAAAATGGGGGCCACCTATTCAATTCAATGTTTATATACTATATACATTAAATACTGGAATTTTATTACTGTTTAGTTGTGACCAATTTGGATCATAATCGGCTTAAATGGACAAAAGTGTGAACACATTCAAGGAATGTGACTCAGGTTTTTTGTTGCTCTCAAAGAAATAGACATACGGCTAAAAACAAGGACTACAAAGCTGAACAAGGTAAACCTAAAACTTGGACTACTAGGTACAGATGAATTTTGTAGATGCATACACATATGTAAACACACACACACACACACACAGCTCTATGGAGAACTGAAAACAGGACAATAGGGCAATAGAGTAACCCAATAGGGCAACGCAAAAGTGCAAATGGTGCTGGAATTTATTAAGATGGTTGCTTAACAGGTTGATATCTGAGGTAGGTGGGTATGTCAGTATATACAGTGTATATTTTACAGATATTTGTATATGTTTGAAGTATGTGTTTGACACTATAAAATTACTTTTAATTAATAATGAATACTTAATATTTATTAATCCCCAGTGGGGAAATTTAAATTTTCACTCTGTTATTATACAACACACACAGGCCTGAAATACACCCATCCTCAGGACCTTTTACATGCACAAATGGAGAGATTTCACAGTGGCTGGGCTGCGATTGCTGAACAGGCACCCTAAGCAACTCAAGGGCACCTTGGCAGTATTCAGGAGATGAACTGGCATCTCTCCAGCTACCAGTCCACGCTCCGTAATTCGGCCCGTACGGGGACTTGAACTTGCGACCCTCCGATTCCCAACGGACTGAGCTACTGCCAACCGCAACGTTTATCATTTACTGAACGGTGCATGCTTGGTGTGACAGTTTTATTGCACAGGGATGAACCTATAGACTGGTGTTAAGTGTTCATCATAGTGGCAGTCTGTGGGAAGAAGCTGTTCTTGTGTCTGAACCGTGTTCTGTAGCGCCTACCAGAGGGGAGAAGCTGAAACATGTTGGATTCAGTGATGCTTCCTTTGTTGTACTTCCTGCTGTTTTGTTTTCAAAGATTTTTTAACTAAGTTGCTAATGCATGATTTATTATTTTAATAGTCTGGCATTGCCAGACTATTAAAATAAACCACAGGACTGCAGAGGAGGGTCTGGCTAATCCACATAGCATTCCGGGATGGGAGAAAAATGGGCTCTGGTTTATTGGCATTTCTTTAAACTAATCACAATTATCTTGGGCGGCACTAAGCTTCAGACGGGGCCATGGCGCAGCTGCAAAATAGCCTTGGGAAGGAACTTGTCTTGGTGTTTAGTGTCCGATTGGACAGATAGTCTTGCTAGTCCTGCAGAAATTTGAGGAGCAGTTAACCATAGTCCTCAGAAATCCACCGGAGGTTACAATGCCAACACGAAGAAAGCGGAAAGTAACTGATAATCAGCTCAATTTCCAGCCGCACCTGAAAAATCCCGGAAATGAAACGCTGATATGAATTATTATTGAAATAATAAAGAACAATTCAGTAAATTTCTGTCTATATATTTGTTACATTTTGTTTTACCTTCCACACAGTGAGGCATACAGCTTATTATTAAACACTGGTCATTGGTATCAGCCCACACCAAGTCCCAGGTATCGGTATCAGTACTAAAGGTCAGATCAGTTCGTCCCTAATGATGATAACACTGTAGTCACCAAAGTTATTGCTGAGATTTGGGAGGAGCACATTACTAAAACAAGTCGGTCTGTTAACTGTGATGGATGTTTCAGAATACTTTCACTGCTCACATTCCTTTTCTCATTAAGGAAATGAGAATAAAACCTTTAGTGAAACCTCTGGGTTGTAAAAAAACAGAATAGTCCTTTGGGTTAATCACACTCACCTGGTCCAGTTTCTCAGTCTGCGACTTGAGTCTGCACACATTTAACTTCATCTCTCCATTCTCTTCCTCCAACAGCTGTATCCTACAATGAGATAAGTTAGGACACAATCTTTAATTGGGAACAGCATTAGCTTGAAAGACTTTTAGAAGCCAGGCAGAGCATTGTATGCATCTTCACTCTGTGGTGATCTGTGGCAGCAGTGAGCTGTTTGAACAGTATTGCTGAGGAGTAAGTCTCTATTTACCACTAGCCCAGGGGCCTGCAACCTTTACCACTCAAAGAGCCATTTGGACCCGTTTCACACCGTAAAGAAAGCACTGGGAGCCACAAAACCCTTTAGAAATTTTAAATGAAAAAACACTTTATGTAACGGGTTTTTTTGCCTTTGTGCTTTTTATAAACAAACTATACTGTGGTACATTTATGAAATCAATGAACGACTGCAGAGAAAATCAAATATAATTTCTGCCAACAACAAAACATTTTTAACTCCGGAAAAAAACAAAGCGGTTTAGTAAAATAGGGCTAGCACTGTCAACTCGGCTCAAATGGCAAAACCTCCACAGCTCCTAAGGGTAAAGGACTCACAGGGCTGTGGGTCATTTACCCTGAAGAGCTGTGTTCAGGTGTTCAGGTGCGCTGTCATGTCCACGAGACGTGAAGCTTTCCCAGCCACTCTGGCTGTTCCCAGCTCGTCCAGTAACGAACGGAACTGACGGGGATTTAAACCTTTCGCCACTAATTTGCTCAGAATCTGAATGACAACATTCATTACTTCTGTGCAATCCGGAGGAAATGTTTGAGCACACAGGTCTTCTTGGTGCAGGACGCAGTGAAAAGACAGCAACTTACTGTCCAGCGACTTCTGCGGGAGTCACAAAGCCGTTGTGCGCGCCAGTCATACTCGGTGCCCCGTCTGTACCACTGACATGGGGGGGGTTATTCCTCTTGCTCTTAAACAATTCAAGACAGCCTCACAGACGCCTCATTTTTTTTAAAGCTGAGCCGCATCAGAGGGATCAAAGATCAGGTTGCCGACCCCTGCACTAGGCAGACCTTCATCCACGGCGCTGCGGAGGAGGGTCTGGCTAGTCTGCACAGCCTTCCAAGATGGGAGATAAACGTTCTCTTGTTTATTGGCATTTCTTTAACCCAATCACAATTGTCATGGGCGATGCTAAGTGCCGGATGGAGCCACGGTGCCAGTGCAAAATAGCCTCGGAAGGAACTACCCTGCAGAGATCTGAGGAGCAGTTAACCAAAGTCCTCATAAATCCACCGGAGTTTAAAATGACAACACAAAGAAAGCGGAAGGTTACTGACATCCGGCTGAAAAAAGATGGACATCCAACGGAATAACCGGCGGCACCAGAGCTATCCTGGAAGTGGAACGTAGTGGATTTAGACTACTGATGAGCTTACCTGTTACAGAGCAGGTCTATCTCCACGTTTCTGTCCCTGTCCAGCTTACTGTAAGCCTCCCGATGCCTCTTGGTCTCTTCCTCCAGACTCTGATCTGCCCTTGCCTCTGCATCCTTCACCTGCTCCTCAAGCTCATGCACCCTGGGATGCAGACAAAAACAACATTACATGCAGATATAATATAAAATATATGCAGTTTAACATAGTGGCAATAAAGCTGCCATTGGGTTAGGTAAAAATGATTTCCAGATGTGGTTATGTAGACCTACGGAGCAAACGCTTAAACGTAATACAGCTCCCTCAGTCTAAAAAAAAAAAAGCACATGTGAATTTATCATCTGTGTAACAGAATTAGACACACTCTGAATGATAAACATCAAAAATCTATAAATTCTCCTGCAGGCACACATGGTGTAGGGATAGCGTGGTCGGTTTTTGGAAATATTCCTCATGTGAAAACATGAATATCACGTGTTATTTAAAAAAAACAAAAAAGTAAATTCAATTTAATTTACAGTATCAAATTATAACAAGAGTTATATTAGGACACTTCACAGATAGAGTAGGTCTAGAACACACTCTATACTTTCAAAAAGACAACAATTCCAGTCATTCCCCCCCCAAGAGCAAGCATTTAGCGCCACAGAAGCAAGGAAATAACACATTTTTTTAGGCAGAAACCTCAGTGATGAGAAAAACTTCCTTTTAGGGATAAACCTCGGACAGACCCAGACTCTTGGTAGGCGGTGTCTGACGTGTATGACTAATCCTAGGTCAACATAAAAAAAAGCACAAATAAATTGAGGATGCAGTGATTGTGTTTTCCTACCTGTGAACAAGTTGTGTGTTCTCCTGTTTGAGTTTAGACTTCAGGTCACCGTTGGCTAGACTGTCGCTTTCCAACTCCGTCACCTTCTTCTCCAGATAACTGACCTGAGAAAGACAACCAGGCTTTAACCTTCCACATCCTAACACACACATAGACCTCAGGTGGAGATGAGCTCCTCTGGTTTTGTTTCCTTTGAATCCTAGACATTCCTAATACCTGAGCCCTTTTATTTTTAGAAACAGTATAACTCCTCCTAACAAAAAATCATCTAACTGCAATTCCAGGCACACAAAGGTCAAGAGGTTAAGTTAGCTTTTTGCTGGTCTCCTGCTTTTATTTAGCAGGCTTAAACATGATCGTACCCGTGTGTATTGTGCAGTATGTCAGCATATTGGTGGCATGTTTTCAGTTTGTTTGTTGGTTTGTCTGTCAGCAAGATTATGCAAAAACTACTGGCCCGATTTCATGAAACTTGGTGCAAGGGTGTAGCATGGGCCAAGGTAGCACCCACGATATTTTTACATTTGGAGCAGATCCAAATCCCTGGGCGGATACACAAATTATTTTTCACTTTCTTTTACACTGCGAGAAAGGGTGTTTGTGCTGCATTCATGTGGTGTCAGAATAATGAGTACACGACTAGGAAAATTCCCACTGCATAAACATTGTGAGATAGGGCACATTATAGCAGGAGCCTGCGTTCTCCGATTGCCATCCTAGCTTTACATGCGTGTTTACATTTCTTACTTAGTTACAGCTAAAACGTTCATTGAGGATAAAAACAGTATTAAAAACAGTCAGGGAGCACCGAATACTAAACTGTACCTACAATACTAAAATTATAAAATAGTAAAGTTTCCCTATGCACTGTCATTTAGCAGGAGAGTGCCTTCATGAGACACTCCAGCAGGATCATCCACCATGTTAGAAGGCACTCCACCAACATAACACTAACTTCAGTTCACTCCAATGGTGTGCACAAATTGAACTAACAAAGTGTAATGAAAAGGAACTATATGGTGCAATCACATTACTTTGAATTAGATGGGATTGTTTTTAGTGAATTGTTGAGTTCATGCATCCAAGGAATTCAATGAGGCATCCAGGCACAGGCAGGTGAACGAGAAACAAACAGCTAATCATTTTAACCGATTTTCATCCGAACTGTACAAAAACAACCTGCATTTTTGAGTGTGTGCATGTTTGTACTTTCTCTGTGATGTCGAGGTCGCAGGAGTCGATGCTGTCTGTGAACAGATCCTCTGTGCTGCTGCCCTGACTGGACCCAAACACACTGTGGTTGGCCTGGAACAGCTGACTGTATGGAGGAGAGGACCCATTAGGCGCCAACAGCACAGACAAAGGACACCATTACCCCATTCTACATGATTACAATTGCATACAGACCGTGCCAGCTTCTCAAACTGCTCATCCATTTCAAGACTTATCACCCTGCTGAATCTGAACCCATCATTAGGATCTGTTACAAGCAACTGGTCGCTTCCCTTCTTTCTATGCAAATGCAGATTTACTGCAGTACTTTCATTAAAAAAAAAAAAGGTCTTCAGTAGGAAGGTAAGGTCACTTACCGTCCAAATGCTGTACTGGAAATCTTTCGATTAGGGCTGAAACACAAGAGAGAGACTGAGTCACACATACTAGGGCTGACAACCCGCACACATTGACACCACACGCTCTCCCGCCACACGTCTGTTTTTTTTTTAAGCAGAGAAAAATGTATATTTATAACTGATAACTGGCACTGGCCTGGATACCCTCATGGGAACATAACATTAATGTTTAGAATAAACAGCTGACAAAGCTAACACTTGTGTTAAAATAATATGATAGCAGGGTAATATGATGGAGGATTTTTAAACCTGTAATAAGCCCAGCTGCTCCTGAAAACTAAAAAAGGAAAAGAATTTGGGCGGATTTCTTCTAACTGTGTGGCGTTTCATTCAACATGTTATTAATGATGATTCATATTTCAGATGTCCCCCTTCCTGTCTGTCCTCAGCAGCTGTCAGTAGCTACCTTCTCTGCACTGAGCATTTGTTTTTATCTCTCGCAAGTTGCTAGTTAGCTGCTGCACTGCGCGCACAAGCAGACTGCAGGCTCTATTTTAGTGAAGCCAGTGGCGAAGACAGATCACACTGTGCTCTGACCAAAAAGCGCCTTTGGTCATTTTATGGCCAGGGTCCCTTGGGATACCTTGTTTGTGCAGAACAAACAGTGTAGAATAATTCATCATAAAGACACACTTGATGTGCATGTAAGCATGGCGGTTCTGTTCTTATTTTACTACTTCAACTACTATGCTGTTATTGTTATTGCTACCTCTGATCACAATTCAAGCAGCAAAGATTGAAATATATCAAATCATTGAAAGCTGAGTTGTTCAATTCTAATAAAATGGCCACAGTCACTCATTTATCTGCCATGTTATTTTTTTGCATCTCATACACACACAAAGACTTGCAACCAGCCACCCCATCAGAATGGGATAGGGTTGCTATAGCAACAGTTCAGGATCACCCTTTGATGTGGGTGCAGTGCTTGGTGCCAAGAATGAATAAAAGGGTGGGATTGGGGTGGATGGCTTATGTGTATCTGAGCTTTGAGTAAATCAGGGAGATGCTGAGGCAGCATGTCGAGTCTACCTGCCAGCCTCCACTGTTAGGTCCCGGGCAGCCTTTGTGTTCATTATCCCGTCATCACGTGTTGTGCGTTTTACCTGTTGGCCTTGAGGTTTCGAAGGCGAGCCTCCAGGTCGTTGAGAAGATTCACTTTCTTGCAGCACTGAGAACAGTAGATGTCCAGCAGCTCACTGTTATACAGCTGCCGCATCTTCTGAGGAGTCTGCCCAGCACTGCAAAGACAAAGGACACATTGACAGAAGTGAAATTTAAAAAAATTAAATTTAAAAAAAAAAGAAAATTTAAGTAGGATCGATATTGAATGCAGTTGGCTGCAGCAACAAAAGTGTTACCCCAACATGACCATATCTTTTTCTTCTTGCACTGCAATTCATTTTGTGATGCTCGGACCATCAACAAAAATTCAGAGGCATCCATTTGCCTTTTTTGTTTTGTTTGTTTTTGTTTTAAAGGGCCTAGTAAGACAGAACCTGCCAGTCAGCGGTATTCCAGAGAACACAGATTTATCTTGGCGAGCGCTTATGGCAAATTATCTGTTGCACTGTTGGCTCTGGGACGTTTTAAAGGTCCTGTGGCATGAAACTTTTCCTTTCTGAGGTTTTTTAACCTAAATATGTGTTCCCCCAGCCTGCCTATGGTCCCCCAGTGGCTAGAAGTGGCGATAGGTGTAAACCAAGTCTTGGGTATCCTGCTCTGCCTTTGAAAAAAAGAAAGCTCAAACGGGCCGATCTGGAATCTTGTCCCTTATGAGGTCATAAGGGGCAAGGTTACCACCCCTTTCTCTGATTT
Organism: Etheostoma cragini; assembly: GCF_013103735.1. Lineage (NCBI taxonomy): Eukaryota > Metazoa > Chordata > Actinopteri > Perciformes > Percidae > Etheostoma > Etheostoma cragini. Next base: position 22,482,215 of record NC_048421.1, read on the forward strand.
GCCTGCCCAGAGAATTTGGCCGACCCATAAGAGAGAGAGAGAGAGAGATACAGAGAGAGACATCGTGGCTTTTAAACGAGCAAAGGGGCAGTTGGTCAAGGCCACATCCCCACCCTCCACCTCCCCCCCTCTCCTGCTCAAAAGCTACAGACTCAGAAAAGGCCCATCCTAAGGGAAGCTCATTGTGGGACTGGCTCTAGTGGCTGTAATTCTGCGCCAAGACTTGGGAAAGAGACTTTTGATATAGCATTAGGGGACCACTATAAAAGCATCGAAAGAGCACCATGTCATGGGAACTTTAAAAAGAAAATATTCATTTCCAAACGCCAAATTCATATGGTTGAAAAAAAGGTTGCGGTTGATGATTCATTATTGGGCAGTTAATGTTGTACAACAGCTGCCTCCGTGTTCTTTTGGCGGTTTAAATGTAAAGATCGGAGCCCACTTTAACATCTACAAATATAAATGACCATTCATTAGATTTTGCTTAATTGTTAATATACATGTCAGTGATTTTGCAAGAATACACGTAGTATGTAATCGACAGAGCTTGGTTAAGCTGGTAATGTTGTTGCAGACTTGTTTCAGTGGAAAGTGAACGAGAGCAGGCGGCGCGCACACACACACACACACAAAAAACACACACACACACACACACACACACACACACACACACACACCTTCAACTAAATGTTATCAGACCAATCTTTTTCTATTCAGCTTGTCTCCCATCATTGTTACTTCAATGAGGTTCTCCTGTATGACAGAGGCTATTAAAATGGTATACATACCATCTGTGATCATAATGGCAGTGTCTATGGTTTAATCTCAAATTACTCAATTATTTGACGTGAAAATCTAGATAAAATTCATGTGAGGCAGCCATCGTATTAGTCTGCCGCTGTATTTTAATTGGCTCTGCAGACTTAATTGCAGGGTCAATTGCTCTTAAACTTGACAAAACATGACTCATAATGGAAATCCAGGAATACAGTGCACTGTTTTTTTATGATTGATCTGTCACACTGGCAGGGCCTCACATCAGATGCCATTTAAAAATCCTCTAATTGTTGCTTGGTGATATCTAACTGAAATAAGTGATATTCAGATTGCTGAGTAGAACTTTTGTCGATTGTTTGCAGTCTTTGAGAACTACAATATATATATACACACACACATATATATAATATGTAATAATCTGTAATATAGGAGAAAAACCCTAAATCTCTATAAAGTTTTTAGAACATGATGTTGGTCAAACATCTAAACCAATCAGCTCTCAGATCAATGGAGAGCTAGTTATTTCCCATCACGCCTTGAGGTATTTGCAGTTGGTGGATATCGTGGAGTTAATGTTGCTTATGTTTGCATGATGTCAGAGCAGGTGGGACAGAAATCTAACCAGCCGTACTGTGCTGCTCTGGCCTTTCAAACAGGAAAAGCAAAGGTGTTACTGATAACACTAACAATGGCTCCCTCTATTCAAGTGCCCCAGGGAGCCACGACAGGCTGACAGTGAGGCTGCAAGAACAATACCAGCACCCTGAAAGTGAAACAGCTGAAAGGATTCATTATCTACACTTGTGCTTTTTCTAATGTGACAGATCAACTTGTCTTCCATGAAAAAAAAAGGTCTTTCAGGCATACTGCATCCCCCTGTTGGCTTACTCTGTAATGGTGTTTTTACACTCTATTCTCTTCCTCACTGCCATATGCGTTTCTGCTGTGATAAGATTTTTAACTTTCTTAGAATCAGAATGGGAGTATGGAGCAAGTCAAGAAAAAGGAAAACAAAAATATGCTTCAAGACATGAATGGAAGTGATTCAGGGTGTGCGCTTCTAGCTCGACCACCAACCTGGAGGGAAGGGAGGATCCCAGGTCTGAGAAGCCATTCGTCCGGGCGTCATCTTCAGGGCAAGGACTACTGGGAATAAAATCCACATCCTCCCCCTCACCATAATCTTCAAACTGCTCCTCCCCAGAGATGACCGACGCAGACGCTGAGCCAGTCAGGTGTCTAGGGTTGCACAGCAGAAAGTACAGGAGGGTGGTTCATTGAAAAAATAAATAAAAAATAACGTGTTTAATAAAAAATTAAATACAACAGTCAAATCATAACACACTTAAAGTAACCTCCTGTAATCCTGTTACTCGCTTATGGAAAATGGCAGTTCTAAAACATTTCAAAAGGATGGGCCAGGCTAGAGCCACATGCGATTTTAGGTGTACTAAATATACGGTGATATATATAGGAACTAACCATCTTGACCCATTAATAAAACTGGGCTCATTGAATCCACAAGAGTCTAAGCCTTTAGAACTTTTTTTGCCCCAAACTGCATGGGGTATAGGTGGATAACCATAGAAACTACTTACATTTGGATATCTTGAGGTGAGAGGTCAAAGGACCCTTTTGACCACACCAGTTTTTCCCCTCACAACAACTGTGCCAAATTTTGGAGCGTCATTTAGTCCCCTTTTCAACAAGCTGGCATGGCACATTTTCACCAATGGATGCCTTAATTGTGACTAGTTTCATATGGTACAAATATATTCTCTTTATCCTCAAAACAGGCTTTGAAAGGAAGTCTAGTTATCAGGGGTCAGGAGTAAGTCCAGACCAGACCTGATCAGACCCTGAGATCTGCCCCTGTCCCTAAGTAGCCCCAATAAGGGTCCACTCCCAGATATTGCTGTGACTGACCTTTCTTGGCGTGTTGGATCCAAAGTGTTTTCAGCGCTGCTGTCCATGTCACACTCCCCGTCGGCACCACAACCCTCACCATACACACTGCTTTCTGGGTAGGACCGTGTGCACATGATAATGGGAGGGCCCAGCTTGGCCTCACCGTTCTAAACATACAAACAATTGAAACATTAGCATGTCAACAGATCTGCACTACGGGTGCAATTATTAATCAACGAAAATCTTTGACCAAAGAAGCTGCCAACAAATTCAGTTGTCGATTAGTCATCAGTTAGTTGGTGAAGTCATCCAGCAATGCCTCACAGTGCAGTCACTGTCTCTGACACTAGAATTATAAAATATAATCTTAAACCTCTGTTATGTGTGTTAAAGCAGCAGCTCCATAGGCGCAGTTTAAAACCACATATAACTTGATCTGACATTTAATGTGTCTTACATAGATTTAAATTCAACTTGCACCCACTTTGATAATACATACTAGAGTAGACTTCTAGCATTTGACCTGGAGGTGGTCTGCTTTGTTGATTTATCAGAAACAGAGTGGGATGTAGCATAACACAGATCTCTGTGTCATCAATTATCCATGGAACTGTCTGGCTTCACCCAACTGAGGTGCCCAGGCAGGGTACACACCCAGTCTCACACACGTTAGTGATGGCGATTTGTGCGCAGACACACACAGGTCTCTGAGGGACTCCTGAGTAACTCTTATTCATCAATTATAGACATTTGTCTGAGAGGAAGAGGAGTGTGTGGCGACCACGCCACCATGAAACAAGTGGACATGACACTTTCTTCATTCCATTCCTTATTTTTAAGGCTTGCTCGAGTTCAACTGTCATCTATGTCTTAACATCCCAACGCTGTGTAGTGGTGTTGTTGCGTTTACTCCCTAAAGCGGTGTGCAGAATCGCAGTGTGATGATTTCACAGGCGCTGTCCGTACACAATCCGTCCATCTTGCACATGCGATGATAATCATGATGACCAAGGATTTACCATAGACAGTTAACGAATTTACGACACTGCACGATCTGTTCCACAGCAGCGGGCTACAGTTAGCCTCCAACAGGACGCTAGTTTAGTTAACAGCTATTTTGGCTAACCTCTAGATTCAGTCTAAAATAACGTTACTCAAACTAAACAGTGGGAAAAGCAGGCAACAGCTAAATTAAGACTTTACAGTAGTAATAAAGACAAGTATTGAGTAACTGTATTTTAAATGAGCACAAGTAAAGTAGAACTGGCGTATCAGCTGTTCTATTATTTAAACTGTTATTTTCAGTTTTGAGGGTCTTTACATGCTTTCCCAGCCAGTGGTTAGCCTTATTAGCTGTTAGCTAAACTAACGTTAGCGTTCCTGTGGAACGGCAGACTGCTACTGTGGAACAGACTTTTAACGGTCTAAGGGAACAGATCCTGCAGTGTCGTAAATCCGCCATCATCCCGATTATCATCTGCGCATGGGCGAACTTGCGTGGGATGGATCGTGTACCGACAGGCGCGTCCAACCTCCGCTCAGCAGCCGTCTTTTAGTCAGCAGAATAACTCAGAACACCTGTGTAATTCCACAAAGACAAACCACAAGCTGCAAGTTCAAATAGGAATGATAAAAGTGGCAGATGTCCCACCCCAACAGGTGCAACATAAACAGAGTGAGAAAGATGTCAATCAAGCACAGTCTGCACACACACAGGCCTTGAGGAGAGTTAATTAGCCAAACTAAGTGAAAACACCTGTGTTGGTGGACCATGAGTGTACAGAAACGTGGATTACTCAAATAAATTCAATCCCCAAAATGACATGTTTCACTTCCAGGACTATACCTCTGTAAAACCATGAACACACCAGCACATGCATTTGATTATACTAGCCCAAAATATTTAATCCAAAGTGGCTCCACAAACACCAGCAGCACATTAAGTTAAGCACCATCCTACTTCTGTGTGAAAATGGACTACATGTTTTGAGAAACCTCCCACAATCTGACACACACGCTACCAATTAAATGTGCATGCCACATGTCTCCTCTCCAGTCACGCCATGTGTGTTTGTGTGTGTGTGGATGTGCGAGTGTGTCCAAAGAAACCTACGCAATCCTTTATCGTGGAGGCTGGACTAAAATCCACTGTATTCTTGAAGCTTGAAGGCTCAGTGTGATGAACTCAAGCATCCCTCACACACATGTATCACTGCAGTCACTCATTCACACCGATGGTTTAGCTGGGACAAAGCCACACCTCTATCCCTATCACCCTCTATCTCACTCTCACTTTCCCTCTCTCTCTCTCTCTCCCTCTCTCCCTCTCTCTCTAGTTCTCTCTTGTTGCTTAGCAACTGTTCAATTGGGCTCATCCGTAGTGGGAAATGGGCAGTCATACACTGCAACACACAGGAACTTATGATATATAGCATTTTCATAGATAATTTGATTATTTATGCTTTCTATGAGGAAGTCCAAACATGTGGCCCAAATCAGAGTTGTATGGAAGCTCCTTTATGCCAGTAAAAAAAAGAAAGAAATAGATGTAATGTTGGTAATGAAAAATGAGTAAATACTGAATGGCAACATTTTGAAATAGAAACCAAAAAAGAGATCAAACCTTTGACCCATCTTTAATAACTATAAAAAAACTATAAATAGGTAGGAATGATAGAAATACATACGGTGATTAAAAAAAGAATACTTTATTTTTTCTTTCCTGGCAAAAAAGGGCTTTTACGGGGTCCCACTGTGCACACTGAAAGGATTACTGTGTGGTGTAGTCCATTCATACAACTTCCAGTGGGAATCTATCAAGGCCTGTTGTGTTATTTTACATTGTGCCATCTGCACAACCAGACAGGGAGAAGTTGGTGGTGCTAAGATGGGAATTACATCCTATTTGCATGTGTCCTTAGGACCTAACTTTTAAAGTTAATTTTTTGGGGGGCATTTTAAGCCTTTGTTTTCATATGACAGATGAAGACATGAAAAAGGAGACACGTAGCAAAGGTCACAGGTTGGAGTCGAACACGCGGCCGCAGTGTCAAGGAGTTGTCTCTATATATGGGAGCGTGCTCTACCAGCTGAGCTGATTAAGTACACACAAACACTATAAACACTGAGTTAATGAATGTGGAACAACACAGAGGCAGGCTGCAGGGACAGGTGGAGAAGCTTGTGTAATGCACAATCGGGGGCGCCTAGTCTATCACTCTCAAGATAGGTTCAGAGACCTTTTGAGGGGCAGAGGCTTAAATTGGGGGGCAGAGGCTTAAATTCAAAAAGGGCACAAGCCTCATGTATTTGAGGATATGAACAGAATTGGTTGGGTGTTGCAGTTCCAGTAAATGTGTTGTTCTACTAGCTGTTCTGAGAGCTGCACACTCCTCTGCATCTCCCTCATTCACTGCATGTGGATAAGCTGCTTCCTGCACACTTTCTGCTTCAATCTCTGCCTCCTCGTCTGAATCTCTGCTCTGCCCCTCATTCACCTACTCTGTCTCCTCCATCTCCTCATCTGATGAATCACTTTTCTCTCCTCCTGAGAACGAGTAACTTTTTGCTCAGCAGTACCCTTAAAATTCAGTAACAAAAGCTGGTATATATCGCTAAAAGAATTGACAAGGTAATTCTGACACTGTGTGAAAAGGCAACTGAATGTCCTTCATACCACATTTGTATTATCAAGTGATTGCATTTCATAATAGAAATAACTGTTTCAGCTCCAAATTCTGTATATATTATTATAATAAGTATGTATGAACATGTGTGAAATACTATTCTAACCTGTGGTGCTCCTAATAACCCAGCTGCTTAGGGATCCACTGCCTTATGCTGCCTCCTGCAGGTACTTCTTTTTCTGCTTCCATATTCTGTCTTTACGTGGCATCTTTGCACTCTAGCACAATTCAATATCATGATATACAAAAATAGACAAGATAACAAGATGACAAACCCAATAAACAGTTTAATTGTAGCCTGTAACTGCAACCTGAGCTGATCAGATTTCTGTAGCAGTGGGCTAGTAGGCTTTGAATCAGAAAGGGATTTGCAAATGTATGCAGCATGTTTCCGATTATTTGCTCAAAATAAAAGGATGTCCTTTATTAAGAAATCAAAAAGTGTTGATCACAAACCTACCATGCAAATAGTGAGGATATGAACACTATACTACAAATAACCTAATAAGCTAAATTCCCAAAGAAGTGAAATGTTCTTTTAAGTGGGCTGCTGGTTGAGAGGGCGAAAGTAGAAAAGCAGCAACCAAAGCTCTCTATAACAAAACAAATGTGCACGCATGCATTTTCATTCCCTTCAAAAGGCCACTTACTGGCTGGCGAGCCTGGCAGGAAGCAAACATGTGTCACAGGATAACCCTGGTCACCATATGAAGGTTTAGGTTGTTTTATCTAGCTACAGACCACTTGGGGGCCATCATCATCGTCAAATCTGGACAAAAAAGGGGTGGGTGCTCAAGCAACTGTACCCCCCCCCCCCTCTGCACGTGCATGACTCTTAAAGATGAAAAGGCATGAGTACTTGTGCCTTGTAATCCCCCCCCCCCCCCCCCCCCCCCCCCCCCCCCCCCCCCAACCTCTAACTAAATGCCCTCCAACTTCATGAAAATTGACAATGACTCTGTTATTCTATATATCCACCTTAGAGTTATTAGATAGGCTCAAAGCTTGGCCATTAGACTGTACCTGGTAAATGTAGCCGTTGTCGGTAACAGACGACTGGTTGGTACTAACGCTGCGAGGACCCACAGCCATCTTCAGTATCTCCTCACAACCTGGCAAGACAAGAGGAGGGGAAATCAATTTTTAAGAGAAATTACATATTAGGGCTACACAATCAATCGCAAATTTATCAAAATTGCAATATGGACTACTGAAACCTCCAAATCGCGGGGGGGGGGCGTCATATTGCAGTGGTGGAGGGGGCACAATATTTGTTAAAGGCTAAATATATTTCAAACCATTATTAATAAAGTTCTATGTTGCTTCAGAGATGTCCCAGCCTACAAATTGTATCCTATAGACTAAAGGAAAAATGTTTTGTATAGATCCTCACGAAAATCCCACCACGATCATTTACATTTTTTAATTTTTTTATGAAAATAAGAATAATTATACAAAAATGATAGTTTCCCCCAATATCCTGAATCACACTGCAATCACAACATCAGTCTAAAAAAATAGCAGTTCAATATTTTCCTGATTTTGTGCATCCCTACACAGCATGCTACATCTTAGGTTGGATATCGACAGTTTAAGAGACTAGTTTTCTTATTCACTTTTAAAATACTATATATATATATACACACACACAATTAAAATATAAGACTGGAAACAGACCGAGACAGCTAGTCTGCCTCTATCCAAAAGGTAACAAATGCAGATTAAATGCAGTATTGAGCTGACTCATCACCTACTGTGCATTTCTTACCTTTAATGGCAAACACTCCGTGGCAGAAGTTTTTAAAGTTGATCTTCCCATGAGCATTAGGATCCAGGTACTTGGTTAACTTCTTCACCTGCGAGAGACACAAGTCACTCAGCGATCTGGATCCATGTACACAACACTGCACCCTCTATGCTCGGACTGTAACTTCAGCCGTGTGAATACAGAATGTCCTGCTGCTGTATATTCAATAGTCTTTTTAATAAAGATTATTTTTGGGGCATTGTTTCCCTTTATCAGTGACAGTGGATAGACAGGAAAGGTGGGAGAGAGATGGGGGGGTGACACGCAGCAAAGGGCCACAGGTCCGACTCAAAACCCGGGCCGCTGCAAAGGCCTCGGGCTACATGGGGTGCACCCTCTTCCTGGGTGAGCTGAAGGTCTCCCCCAGCCAATCAAACATTCTTAAATGTGTAGTTAATGTTTAGCCACGTTAGTGACGTGGCTCTATGGATGTCCTTTTATGTTGATTGGTCACTTCGTTCATTTAGTTTATTTCCGTGTTCCCCAGATGATCATCTAGCCCAGAGATTTTCAACAGGGGGTTCCAGGACCCCTAGGGGGTACTTAGAGTCAGTGCAGGGGGGCCTAATTATTGTTAATTTTTGAAAGTATAGTGTCAAATAGTGTTAACAAGAATCCAACATATTATTAGCAAATATAAATCCCCACTGCTTACTGGCCTACAGTATAGGTAACAGGGTGCGTCCACCTTTTCCAAGGTCAAATTCAAGCACTTTCAAGGTCCATTTTAAAGCTTTTTCCAGGAATAGAGTATATATTATATAAGGCCGTCCTCAACCTTACAGCGGGCTACTACCTAGCTAGTAATGTTTACTCACTGTCTTGTTGTTAAACTGTCTGTAAAGAACAGTGGCGTTAAATCAGGTTTCACCTACGTACGGTACTCTCTGGATGGTTAACGGTAGGTAGCTTACATTAGCAGATAAGCCTCATTGAATAATAAAATCTAGGGGCACACAATTGCATGTGCCCTGGGCAACAAGACTCAAGAACCCCCCCTGCCCCAACGCAACCATATCAAAGTTGCTATCATCAAGAGCACATAGCCTATACTTCCTATAATAACAAATCAGGCTTCTGCATGGCTCAGTGGAGATGGATGTGTTTACAGTAGCCTCCAGATTTATAATGTGGATTCAAGAGAGAACAGATGCACAAGTGTTTAACATAACTTTTTACAATTAATCTTTCACAGAACTTGGTGGCTACAAAGTAATTATTAAATGTTACAATATGTAGCCAATCAAATACCTTTTGACTGCAACAGTGGTATAAAGCAGACAGCTAGGGAAGCCTCAGCTTAAAGCCAGAGATTATTTCTGATAGGCAAAATTATCACCAGCCATGAAGCAGATAGTTCAGTAAACCATTAGCTACACTGTTGCATGTATAGTTAAAATCATATTTATTGTTTCACAATCAACTATATCCACATTTTATGTTGCTGCACTACTATATATTCTTATTATTTTATCTTAACAAATGGGCCTTACAAGTGGCCTCTCCATCTGCCTCCTCCTGATCGTTCTCTACCTCTGTCTCTTTCTTTGAATCCGCAGTGTCCTCTTCATCCCTCAAAGTCAATTCTTCCCTTCCCTCTTCTCTTTCACTTATTTCTGCATCTCTTTCTGTGGTCTTCTCCTGCGCTAACCCGCCTGGCTCTCCAGTTTACTGCCTTCTCCTTCTTCATTTCCCTCCTTCTCTTCCTCTTGTGCACTACTCAGAATTTGAACATAAATGATCGGCCTCAGCAAGTGTAGAGTGTTTATAATGTAACGCCACCAAAAAGGCGACCCTCTTAACGTTTTGAATTCAAACATGCCACTTTTTAATATTTTGTATTTTGCCGTTCTTGTCTTTACTAAAATCAAAACTAATCAAAGGGCAGAATGCTCTATAGAGGTTTATTACTCGACGCAGCGGGCCTGGGTTTGTCTCCGGCCCTTTGCTGCATGTCATTTCCCCCCCCTCTCCCCTTTAGTATCTTCAGCTGTCCTACCAAATATAAAATGCCCCAAAAAATAAATATCTTCAGATTTCTGCTCATGTTTACTACTTTGTGCACATTCAAAAGATAACTCCTCCCATCTCTGTGGTGATGGTACATCTCTTACAAAAAAGAGTGGACACAAAGCAACGGACGGGTCTTTAATACTCAAAGCACATACATGAAGCAGGGGAAATGCGCCTGAGATGGCTCGTGAAGAAATGTTCTCAATTTGCGATATTTCCACAGACAGGGAGCGTTCTTGAACCCTTTCACAGTCTCTGAAAGCACAACTAGTCAATCACAAGTGGCTCAACAGGTAGATCTAGACATAACTCATCTTTCAGAAATGTGATCAACTGGGATGAGAAATCTGGGCTTTGTGTTGTGAAACCTGTCAAATGTGTGTGTCTCACGGCCAATGTGTGAGAGTTGGCAGCCCTGGAAATGAGTTTGACTTTTAACTTCCAATCTACTTGATGAGAGATTTACAGGAACCGCTGGACACCAGCATCATCCTTGCCAGACCTGGCCCTGGCCCCTGACCCTGTCAAAATTTGACACAGGGTGGCAAAAAGTCTTGGCAGGGTGGCATATGAAGAGGCCACATGGAAACCCCCATGTGTAAGTGGCTTGTGTGGCAAATAGAAGAAAAACTGTAAAACATTATTCTATCATTTGTTTAACCTTTTAGTTTATCATAATTACAAATATAGTAAGACAGATTTAATAGAATGAGTCTTATTTTATCAGTAATTACGATTAAAAAGAACTGTAAAACATTAGATAATGTATAAACTGTTCGTGCATATTTACATATCTAACCTTATAACATACACAAAAAGAATAGAAATAGAAATAGCTAAAAACTAAAAATATGTCACGCCATTCAGTGAAATGACATGTTTGTGAATTGTCCTTCACATAAGGAGCGGGATCAACGAGTGGCTCCCCGTGTGAAAAGCCCTTTATTCCCACAATTGGGAAATTCTCACTGTTGCAGCAGTGAGGGATTGGGATGGCTTCATATTTTGCTTCCTTTTACGACAACTTTGAACATTTACAGGATAAACATGAGCAGGGGACTAAACAGCTTTTCAAATCCATGAAAAGTATTAGACAGTATAATAAAAGTTAAACAAAAAAAATTTTATTGTGGTAAATGCACATCTTGAATAATAGGTAGTTGCTGAGTGCACATGGTTATTGGAGTTAGAAAAAATGACATCCCAACTGGCGCATAGTTGTGTGTACCGCTAATTTTTTTCTTTTCCATATTTCGTAAAGAGTTCTTTCTGACACATTTAAGGAAGGATCAAAAATCATTTCAGTCAGAAGATGGAGGTTCATAAAGAGTGACAGATGCTCGCGGTAAGTAAGACCACCAACTTGACGTTGGAGAGCCATCTGGAGATTGAGATAGCTCAAGCTCAGGAGCTGAAGGATAAATTGAGCAAGATGGAGGAAGCTCTCCTAAAACAGGGCGAGGAGGCAAAGGGGATTCTGGAAAGATCCCAGGCTTCTCATAGAGCCCAGCTGGAGATGCAGGACAAAAACAACAAGAACCTCATGGCTGCTCTTGAGAAGAAGTGTGACCATCAGCTGGAGAGTGAGCGTGTCCTGTGGCAGCAGGAGGAAACCTCCTTGCTGGAGGAGAGCGAGAAAACAAGAGCCTTCCATGTGGCTCAGACTGACGAGCAGAGCTTTGTGAGTGGGTGCCTTCTGCTTTGAAGAAGACTGAGCAGCAACTGGAGAGTAATCTTGACCAGTGGAAGGAGGACAAGGCATACCTCCTTCAGGCCACAGAAAGCCTGAAGCTGACTCAGGAGGAAAAAGAGCAGGAGTGGGAGAGGACTGAGAGCACCTTGAGGTCCCAGCTGATAGATCTTCAGAGCCAGATCATGCAAAAGCCAAAGAAGAAGAAGTGGTACAAAAAGCTTCATCCTGGCTGAGGAAGAGAAAATGCATTTGTACTGGTATAGTGTCTGTTTGTCTGTCTATGTGGGCCTGTATGTTTATCTGTCTTTGTGTGTGTGTGTGTGTGTGTGTGTGTGTGTGTGTGTGTGTGTGTGGGTGGG
>NC_048421.1:22494560-22499599 GCF_013103735.1 Etheostoma cragini
GGCCCATCGGTGAGTGGAAACGCCCTGATGCCCGTCAACCACTGTCCCAGTTATGGGTAAATAGCCCCAGCTATGGGTAAATAGTGAAGACCAGAACTAGCTCTAAAAAGTATGTCCTGTTTGTTGGTGTGCCGGCCCTGGGCCTGTCCTACATGTGTACTGTGGTTTGTCTTGTTACATTGCAGGTGTAGCGGAGGCGATAATGAGACGACCAGGCGGCCACATTTTCCCGACGGCGCACCAACATGTTTTCTCTCTGTTTGAGTTTTCCCTTTGATAACTACTGACAACATCCACCTCACATTCTCCACTACATCCATCCACCTTCATTCATCACTGATACTAACAATAACACCTCATTGTGCTCTTGTTTGCATCATTATTTAATAAATGTCACTTTATTATTGTTACACTGCTGTGCACGTCCCTCTTTTGTTGTGGCCTGTGAGCCGGTCGTAACAAGTTGGAAGCTCGTTTGCCGTGAGTACAAAACCAGGACCTTGTTTGTGGTTTTCTTTATTTAATCCTAGTTAGTTGCTGTTGAGGCAATTTGGTTTAGTCGAGTTACTGTTGTTTAAAAAATGTCTTTCATTGCCAATACATTTACATGTGTCTACTGGAATAGAGCAGTGTAAATATTACATAAGCCTCCACATTGAGCCATCCTCAATCTTACAATGGGCTGAGACTTATTTTCCAAATGCGCCACCCTGTGTACATGTCTAAAGAATGCTTCTAAAACCTAAATAATAGCAATATAACCCACATCTTAATCGGAAAATGCTTTTTGATTTTTAAAAAGGCCTTATTTGGAATAGCCAAACAGGATATGCCAAGAAAAATTTGGAATTATTGTCACATTTGGAATAATAGTGGAATATTAGCGTGCATGTAAATGTACTCAACGACATCTTTCTGCCCATTCATCAACTACTCTTCACACAAAGCTGTTGGGACATTTCCTTTGGTTGAAACAAGTTGACGGTCCAACACAGAAGATTATGGCTCACAGTTTGACAGGCTTTGGTCTTGAAATAAGCTTTGGTGGGAGAGGGTTTCTGAGTCGGGATGAACAGATCAAAGTGTATCCTGTGGCACAACCTGAGCATGTACACAGCAGCACACTGTCTGCTGTGTTATCTCACACGCACAGTCACACACCTCAGAGCTCAGTGTCACATCATCACAGCAGCTTAACACTGCTCTGCTGTTCTGGGTCTTATTACTACTTTATTTTACATCTGAAACTCGATTTGTGTTTATCTCTACTGTATTTGTATTTGAATTCAGAGATTTAGGATGCATGAAAAGCATTGTTCTATCACCTGTCTTAATATTAAGAGATGCCCCACAATGTACATGTTACATACAGTAAAATTAGTAAAGTCGTTTTAGATGTGTCTGCATCCACAGATGTGCATCCTGCATTTTAGCTGTGGTCATAGGAAGGTTAGGGACAGCCTCTCTTCACTTTCAAAAATTCCGAACAACATACTAAAGGTCAAAATTAGTTTTCAGCACTTAAGAGACACTGTCCACTTCAAAATGTCCCTGACTTGAAGCATTATCCCCCCTTAACGTAAGATTTCAACTGACGATTATTTTCAGTATCAATTAATCTGCCATTTATTTGTTTGTTCTACAAAATGTCAGAAAACAAGGACAAATGTCTGTCACATCCTATAATGTTGTATCTGGTCCTAGCAGCAGTCGGTTTCCAATAAAACAGAGTAACACATTTAAAAATCTTAACAATACTGTCAACAAGAATGTTGTGACCTAATAATTACTGTTTAATGTGAGAAGCAGAAAATGTAGGCCTAAAATCAGCAAAACAAGACCAAAATGATAGTAGTAGTACAAATACTGAACAAATAGAGTATTAACAATAATGTGTTATTATTATTATTATTATTATTATTATAATACAGTATGTGCTTTGGTAACTATTGCATTTATACCGTAGTTATCCAATGTGTACAAGCATGCAGTAAGGAAGAGCAGCGTGGTGGAATAAACATGTTATTTCATACGTAAATATTCATAAAGTGTGTAGCAATCTGACGCACACTGCAGTAAACTAATCGCCATAGAAACTGATGTTTCCGGATGCCCAGATATAATTTTCCAAATCACAACAAATGTAAATACAGGACTGGTGCAGTGAGCACCATCTCATCATCTCATCTGTTTTCAGCAGCTAGGCGGATCATTTTGTTACTTAATAACCAACCAATGTGCTCATAGACTCCTGGTGAGGCTCTCGTCGCCATGGTGACAAAGAACACAGCTGCGATAGGAGCTGCGAGAGGGGAGGAGGAAGATGGAGAAGTAGCTACCTCGGTACAACGGAGTTATTTTTAGTAAGGTGTTCAGGGTGCTCAGCCGCCATGACAGCTTAAAGAGAAATCTACTCACTGTTATAAATGGTTTATGTGTGCTACCTAGTGCAACCAGGATTTAACCTGCCTCCTCTACTACTGATTTCTTTCTCTTCCGAGCCTACGTTTTCACAGCAGTCTCCAAAAAACCTGGTGTGACCAAACACGTACAAACCAAACGAGTATAACATCGCGAGGACGAGGATCTGGCTCGTAGTCTTCTTCAATGGGAATGAGACTAGAGACCTTATCTGCAACCATACTTGCATGTTTAAGCCAATGAACTACAAAAATGGTGCATCTACTTTCCATGATTGCTCACCTTTTCCCAATGCCTACCACGAGTTTTAAGATTCTAATTCTTCCAGGGTGCCACTGGTTTGAATTCTTTCAGCAGGATGTGGAAACCAACATGAAGGATGCTTGGTATCAAATATTGTTTTATGAACTACTCCATTTGACAATAATGTGACTTTGAAAATAAAATAATTGCAATAATGAATGGCGTATTTTAACCACATCTCTGCAGGTTGAATTTCCTAGCATACTGAAATGAATGAAATAGGAGACAATGTTGGCATGAACACACATTATCAGTTGCAATCCACAATTTAATCCTCCATATGTATCTATGTTTCATGACAAAAAGGCTTCCACTGACTGTGACTGATAAACTTACCAGAACAACTGGAAGCAGCTCTCCCCAGCCATCGCTCCAAAAACACACCAGGCGGGCAGAACTTTTAAACTCATAAAGATCAGTACAGAATATGATAATGTTATAGGTTTGCAAACTGCAAGATCATGCTTACCAATCAAATGAAAGAGAGCAAGAGAGACAACTGTGGCACTACTGGTTGGTGCTGAACCTGGGTCTGGCACTACGCTCTCCATGGTACTGAACCCCTGTCGGGACAGTCAGAGCCGAAAGGGCACATCCGATCCGACACTTAGATATCTGAAGTCCCTTTGGAGCTAACCTCACGTTGCCAGATCTATGTTCTGGTTACACCAAAGCTCCATTATGGGACAGGAGAAAAAAAATGCGCTGGGCTGTTTGCATTTCTTAAAACCAATCAGAATCGCTTGGGGCGGCGATAAGCTCCGGGCGCAGTTAACCGTTGCTCTGCGCAACGGAGGAACTTGTTTTGATGGAACATTTGCACCCCGCAAAAGACCGCCACAAACAATAATAAATGAAGTTTTCTGTTTACACAATACAGTAACTTGAGCTATTTTAATTAGCTTGAAACATGGTTAAAAGTCATTTTCTCTCACCAGTGTATTGCAGATTTACTTATGTCCATAGCCGTCTCTGCCAATTAGGGCTGCATAAGATAGACTTTTGACTCAATATCGTTATCGCAATATCACATTGCGTTATATTGTATTACATTGAATTGACGACAAAACGGTGTACAACCAGTAAAACATGTCCTTTTCTGTAGACATAGTCCTTATTTAATTATTGTGTTGTACCAGTCCAATATGACAGTCAAAAGTAGTTGAAATAAACCTTGTGTTGTGAAAAAACTTGTTTTATTAGTTAGGAATATTGTTTAAGTAGTTAGGGATTTATTTTGATGCGTTTTGCAATTTGTTCTGTAATTTGACATATGTTTAAAACTATCAAAATTAATGTTGATATCGCGATATCACATTTTGTCAATATCGTGCAACCCTACCACCATCAGTGACACAAAATGTCCCAGTTAGATACTAAATTACGTAAACATATTCTTTGTAAATGTTACACTGATCTGGTTGCCAGGGTGTCACAAGATCATGACCCGGGTAGGAACTAAGAACACCAAATTCTGCTACACAACAGGCCGTTAATTCTTTGGTGAAATACTGAAATGTCAGATCTTGGGGCCTCTAAAATGTATCAAATAAACCATTCTGTTCATAACTTAGAAACATGTAACCTGCAACAATGGGTCAACGCTGCTCACCGGGAGATAGGCAATCTAGAGAAAATCAAATATCACAATATTTTTGACCAAATACCTCAATATCGATACCACAACAAGAGAACAGTTACAACAGTCTGGTAAGTTCAGAAAATGACATCACTTTACTGTAATTCAGCATTTAAAACCCTGGAAAAGACAACACTTATCCATGTTACAATATTACAATATCCAAAATCTAAGATGATATCAACCCTCATATCTTGATATCGATATAAAATCAATTTACTGCCCAGCCCAGGAGATACTGCTTAATAGTAAGTGGCCACAAACTATATAATGTTAGGAACTACTGCCTTAAATGAAGAAATACTGGACCCCTTTTTTAGCAAGGTTAAGTTCAACGAGTACATTACAGTGTTCTTCTAATTCAATGATGAAATATCTGAAGTCTCGTTACCTAATTACAAGTCGTCTGATATACCGCATCTATGATAAGCCAATTAGAACTCAGCGTCAGGCCTTTCTATCACTGTTAAAATCCTAGGAACACAACTGCAAAACCTCCCTGTCTGCTTCGCTAATTTTCCCAAAAGTGAACTTTGTTAAAGTCTGTTTGTTAATCTCACTTTTTTAATTGCTGCAAAATGGGATTAGCAAACTGACCAACACATACAGTGGGTACGGAAAGTATTCAGACCCCTTTAAATTTTTCACTCTTTGTTTCATTGCAGCCTTTTTCCAA
>NC_048421.1:22499699-22503219 GCF_013103735.1 Etheostoma cragini
AAATGGCTGCAATGAAACAAAGAGTGAAAAATTTAAAGGGGTCTGAATACTTTCCGTACCCACTGTATATATATAAAAATTGAATCGATAATTGGTGTCTGTGTATCATTACAGTATTGAGACAGAAAATATTGCGATACAATGCTGTATCAATTTTTTCCCCACCCCTAATATCAATATAAACCACGGAATTAATTAAATACCTGACAAGTTAGTTAAAGTACTACATCAAATTTTACAAAGATCATATACAAATCAAATATTGCCATTAAGCAGCCTTGCTTAATAACTTTCAGAATTTCCCACAATGGCATAATACAACCGAGGGCATAAAGGTGATTGATACCACCATATTAAGGGTATTATTCTTGTACGATTGTATAACATTTGTGCAAAAATTGGTGGAACCACAGATTATGAGCAGATATAAGAAGAGTATTGTTTTTGGTCACTGGGATATGTTCTACATTTACACGGCCGTGTAGATGTGCTGGATCCCAGTCTGATGTCACAGGATACATTAGGCCAATAATGGATGGAGCAAAATACATGACTAAATGGGTGCATATGGAGAGTGGGGGGTGGCATTTAAGCTACCAGTGACTCAACACTGAGTCAGTACAAGCCACTGAGCACAAGCCAGTTTGGTAGGCTGTTGTAAAAGGAATATTAGGGAATTTATACACAGCTATTCCTTTTTAATAACAATAATTACCAGTGTTTTTTCCCTTAAGTACATTCAAAATTCAAGGCTTGGGGACATCTGTTAAAGCCCCTAACGTTACTTCAGCTGGCCTTGCAGTGTCAATAACATACAGAAGTGTATCTGACAGACTGAATGAAGAGGTAATTATATATATATATAGGCCTATATATATATAGAGAGATATATATGCCAAATTTGCAGTTAATTGGGATTCATAAAGAGAGAAGGCACTTTTGTGTGCATCCATAAGCAGCCTAATACACAGTCCTTTTCTCCCACCTGGCTTCACGCTGTGTTGTTTCGTTACAATATATATTATATATATCGGAACACAAAGCATAAACATGCTACTAGCTAGCTAATATATCGGGAATTAGTCACTAAAAGCTGGCACCACTAGTACACTTGTTAGTGTCAGACACCACTTGTTACTAGCTAATGGCCGTCGTCGAAATGTTGGCTGCTAAGCAGCTAACGCTAGCTAACGTTTTCGGTCCTCCCCAGCCTCTCACCTCGTCTCCTTGACCGAACTGAAGACCGAGGTCCTCCAAGTGCTCCACCCGGATAAAGCCGTCAGCATCCTCGTCACACACGTCGAAAACCTCCTTGAGCCTCCTCAGAAACTGCAAAAGCTGCTCTTGGTCGGGGAAAACATGTCCTTCCATTGTAGGGCTGGCTTCGGATTTTTTTCCTGTTAAAGACTCTTTTTGGTGGTCGCCATCATCGTCCCATTCCTCATCTACGCCGGAGCGACTGCTGCTGCTTTTTCAAGAGGCGCGAGAAGTTACGGAAAAGGGCGATGATTTACGAGCAGGACACGAGGCATTGCGTCACAACCCGGCTGCTAATAATAATCCAGGTGTGTTACCACCCGCCGAAATAACATGGGGTGAGAAACAGCAGCTGTTTTAATGACCTAACGTGTTTGTGAAAGCGCTTTCTGCCTCCAGCTACTCTAAAAACCATCTGATGACATTTTCTGAAAAAGAAAATATTAAATAACAATTATAAAGTAGGCCACTTATGGTAGGTTATGAGGTACTAGATCAAGATTAGGAATTAAAGGGATGCTATAGCCTACATTTCTTAGAGAATAAATTCTTCTTTTAGGTGAAAAGTTGCGTGTATACACAGTAAAGTACATATGCTCAATTCAATACACTCACTTTAGCCTTACTAGGTCCGGTATGATTAGTGGATAATGCTGGTGATTAACAACGTTTAAAGTGATATTTCTGTGTTTTTGACATTATTAAATTTGACATTATTAAATAAGTTTGCTCTACTAGGCTACTGTTAAACTACCTTAAGTTTATCCCATAACTAATAAACTCCATTTAAAGATACCATTTGACATTCAACAAAAATCACAAAGTTTGGCTTTAAGTGAAAATGATTAGTTCATACTTTCTAATAACTCTAACCAAGTTATTGTGCATAGAGTCGTAGTGGAAAAGTGACAGGTTTACTTAAAACAGTGTGAATACTGAAAAGATTTCTGAGCATGCTGTTGACGTACAGTACATTTTTCTCCCACAATGCAATGCAAAAAGAAGATGGAGGTGTTACTTGCAGCTGCAAAGAACAACGGAGGGGAAACAGCTCCAGAAAGACATTTAAAAAACTAAAATATGAAATAACCAACCTTTTCTCAGAGTCACGGACACTAACATCTCCTGCTAGCAACAAATGGCAAATGTTGGACACGGGTAAGTGACTTTAATTTTGATATACGACATTTACATTTAATTTACCATCTCATAACTTAGACATATGAATTCCACTTTTGACTTTTGTATCTTATAACTTGACAAACTATCTCTTACAAGGTTTCTGCCTGTTTCACCAAGTTTTTTCTAAGACCATTATAATTAAATTTAAGAAACCATCAACTAAGCCCTGAATTCAGTTTTTCCATGCCAAGTATCGCTAAACTTGTACCTCTCCATAGCTGAAGATTAAAATCAGTTTTATGTCTGTGCTACAGTCCTAAAAAGCCTCTCGCCAATAACACGAAAGCTGATTGGCTGCGATATAAACTGCACGTTGGTCTCATTTGCAGTCGTAATACAGCAAAATTATATCTGAACTAGCTAAAGAAAGAACCACAACCCCACGGAATAACAAAAAAAAAATGGGCGTATGAAAATTAAAACCCATTTAAAATGAATAAGGACCTAGAACGCAATACAAATTTAAGACTTTTTAAGACCCCGCGGAAACCCCGTCTTATCTCTTTTCTAGTTTTATCTCACTTCATAGCATCAAAGAAAAGGTTTCCACATTAAAATAAAACAATAGACCTGTTCCCTAAGAGATTTTATTAGAAAAACAGTTTATACAAGACTGATATCCACAGTCACATCACTGTACAAAACCTAAAACCATTATGTCCCAGGCCTCAATCCACATACACACATAAAAACTGCATTGCATGTCTAAAACTAATTAAAACAGTTGGCTCTTCTGTGCAAAGTGATGAGGTTTAGATGTACAGAGAAGAACATACAATCATCCTCAATCACATTGCTTAGCTTTCATTTGAAAAGTACAGAAGTGACTTCTCCAGTTTAACTTATGCACTGATGTACAAGATGAAGGACTCTAAAATAAAGGTAATTAGAGGAAAAGGTGTAGAAAGTCACTGTTTGTTTCCATTTAAATGATCAGCCGTGGTTCCAGCAGGGAGTCCCACCGTTCTGTCACCTGTTGGGGGAAGAGGAGATGGTTATTTTAACTTTGACTACAACAGGATAGTACAACAAACAACTGACTAACAACTGCTACTTTCTGCAAATGAAGCCGTTTTTGTCA
>NC_048421.1:22503229-22597010 GCF_013103735.1 Etheostoma cragini
CCCCCCCCCCCCACTTTCTCCTGTTTGGATGAAAAGAGGGGATCACAGGGTGAATGCGCTACTCAAAGTACAGCGAAGGGGGCTAAAAACCTTTGACTTTTCTACACACAGTGAGCCTCACTTCCCATAAAACCCCCTGTCAGACTAACGTTACGTCATATACACACGCTGCCCACGCTGCCCCTGTCTTAAACGGCAACGGTCGGCCTGTAATAATCATGTAAAAGGCAAACGGTGAAAGTCTAATTTTATATAACGCGGCAAAGAAGTTGTAGCTTTAACATCGCAACGTCCTGCGATGTGATTATACGTTTATATTAACAAACTATTGTGAAGCCCTATTTTAGAACTCCGCTTATCTGCTCCCTTTCTGAGAGCAAGAAGAGAAGATCGATATCAATCTATATGGATATGAATGAACTGATATTGATCCTTTTTGGTAAGAAAGCATAAGGTTGAATCATTCCTTTAAGACGTGTCGTTCAAGAGATTAGGAATAACTGGCTCAGGCTTACCCGAGAGCCTCTGGACACCGCGTACTCCACGCTCTCCGAGCCATCTGCGTTCTGGTAGACCAGGTCAAACTTGCCGGGCTCTACAGGAGCTGAGGGAGAAGAAGCATGTTAGGATTAATCACTAATGCATGGAACACGTTGGAAAATTCAGTGAGTTTGCCAAGTCAATTACATTTAAAATCCCCTGACTTTCAATGGAGAATTCCTCTGAAACTCCATATGCAGTGAGAAACCCATAATAACCCTAATACTGTATATCCATGCTACGCCTACAGTTATTTATCAATAGCTATTTTAACTAGGGCTGCAACTAACGATTATTTTCATAGTCAATTAATCTGTTGAGTATTTTCTTGATTAATCGATTAGTTGTTTGGTGTAAAATGTCGGAGAATGGTGAAAAATGATGATCAGTGTATCCCAAAATGACATCCTCATATGTCTAAAGATATCCAGTTCACTATCACAGAGGAGAGAAGAAACTAGAAGATATTCACATTTAACAAGCTGGAATCAAAGAATGTTAAAAATACTCAGACTTACCAATTATCTAAATAGTTGGCGATTAAATAAAAGTTGACAACTTATCGATTAATTGACTAATCTTCGCAGCTGTTATTCTAACATCCACTTATTTAGCTATTTGCAGTTCTTTCTGGTTCTGAATGGTCCCCCATTGTAAAAATGTCTTTTTCCTATAAAGCAGGTTGAGGAGCTGTACAAATGCTGAATAAGAATCAGTGGTCCGTGTTCAGAAACGTGCTGTCAGGACTTCTGTAAGGTCGTGATGTCCCAACTATACTGTATTCAGGTAGAAAGTGTGGCTACAGTGCCGGTCCTGTTATTCCCGGCTACAATACCGGTGCAGAGACTCCAAGGGTGCAGATGCGAAAGACCAGGAAACGCTGACCAATCAGAACAGACGGGACTTAAAGCGGATCGTTTCGGACAGCGGGTGAATACGGGTATATTCAGACAGTCGGTATATAAGAAAAACAATGTTTCCTGAACATTAAAGCATTGAAACATATTGTAGTAGAAACCCAAAATACAAGTACGAACCTGAAAATGAGCATGACACGGGGCCTGTAAAATACATTTTCCAGTCAAGCTTTGAGAGAAAAAACCTTGAGCTAGGGGTCACCCCGGCAAACGATCTTTTGAGTCTTGACATACTAACTTTGAAATATGATTAACATTGTAAGCGTCAGTGGTGACGTGACCC
Organism: Etheostoma cragini; assembly: GCF_013103735.1. Classification (NCBI taxonomy): domain Eukaryota; kingdom Metazoa; phylum Chordata; class Actinopteri; order Perciformes; family Percidae; genus Etheostoma; species Etheostoma cragini. The sequence goes on from NC_048421.1 coordinate 22,504,970, forward strand.
CTACCTTGAGAGGCATTCAGCAGTTGCAGCTCAATCTGTTTGGTGGTGAGGTCAAAGCTTACGATCCTTCCCTCCTAAAATGTAATTAACATGGTTGGTCAGTAGCGTGGCGACTCCAGGACGGCACTCTCTACAAAAGATCATAAAGGATTCCACTCACCTTATACTCCGATACCTCTGGTGTATAGCTCTCCGTTAGCTCCAGTAACTGGGAAAACACACACATGATTTATTGATGACTGTGTGTATCCACTACCAGAACATTTAAGAAATCTGGTACAGCTTCTCTGTTTGTTTTACGTTTTTGTCAATGAGTTGGATTTTCCCATTTTTGTTCCAAACTGAACAGTGCCAGCAAGCTAAACAGGAAGTAGGCATGCAGTTTCAATAACAGAGCAGAGAACACTGTAGCTAATAAAACTGGACTAGGCTTACCTTGAAGGCAATCTTCTGCCCCACCTGTGGAGGGGCGGCTAGCAGGGGCATGGAGCTGTAGTCCCGTTGGGGAGCAGCTTCTGCTGCGTTCTACGTACAAGAACCCAAGAGATTAATAATGCCTTTTCCATACACAGTATTGTTTACATGTACACAACAGACGTAATTGTGCTGCTATATAATAGGATAATGTGACAGATTTAATGACTAAACCACACCCCCAAACAGTGCTTGTCTAATCGTAGTTTAGCAACAGTAGCTAGGCAGGCCTGTTGGGATTTCGCCACATTTGGATGCTGTGTGCCTTGCCCGAGATTGTAGTAGGAGCAATATTTTTGCCTTGTTCACTTTCATTAATTATTTGGGCTTTGTTAACGCAGTGGAAATAAATATTGGCAAGGGTGTGATATTTCCCCCCCTCAATAGTGGAAGCTGATCCTCAGCTAATGTAATAAGTCTATGATTAAATTGTTACAACAAAAGACACTCAGCCTCAAAATTGTCCCCATTGAATCCCATTAAAACCCCTTTTTTTTAAATCCCCTTCCAATACAGCATAAAATCACGTCTTCTATTACATCGCGTTTTCAATAGTTAGCCCTGGATTGAAATGTTTTTAGTATTTTCCACCATATTGAGCGGTTTATCCTATGGGGCAAATACTATGCACCCGTCCTAAAACAACTCCACTGGAATCCCATCTTCCACCAGATCGCCTACAAAATCCTGGTCCTCACCTACAAAACCCTCCACCATCTGGCCCCCTCCTCCCTAACCGAGCTCCTCTCCCCCTACCAACCCTCACGGCCCCTTTAGATCCACCTCAGCCGGTCTCCTTTGCACCCACAAGTCCAACCTCCGCAGTGTTGGGGACAGAGCCTTCTCCTGGGCAGCTCCCAGGCTCTGGAACTCCCTCCCCCTAGAGATCCGCACCTCTGATTCCCTCACAATATTCCAGTCCCGCCTCAAGACCCATCTTTTCACCTCTACATACCCGTAACACTTTTCATCTGTGCCTAAATCTCGCCTTGTTCTGTTCAGTTTTGTCTTGTTCTGCATTGTTTAGGTTTTCTACCTCCTTGTAAAGCAACTCTGAGTCTGTGAAAAGTGCTATATAAATTCCATTTATTTTTATTATGTATTTGTGACATAACTTTCACTTCAGATTTTTGTATTCCCAAACACAGGGTTGAGTAATTTGACAGCAAACTAAACTTAACACTTCAGAACATGCACTTTTCTCAGCTTTCATTAAGCTCCTTGCTGTGCGTAGCCCAAATCCATCTACACTAACGCCAGTATCCTCCCTTCACCCCACATTTAAGACAAATATAAGTAGCCTATTTTATCTTGTCCTCGTTGCTTAAGGCTTAATTCCCTGATGTGAAAGCCCCCTTACTGCTTTATTTTCCAATATATTTTTGAGATATTTTGAATGTATCTGTGTTTCCCTACTCATAGGACAAATACAGGTAGGCCCACCATAAATTGGTGCATAAAAGTGTATCAGAATGCAGGATATTAGTCTTTGACTCACAAAAAACCCTGGGGGAGGACACCCACTCCCACACTTTAATTAGCCCCCCCCCCCAATAAATCATATGAAAAGTATCCTTCAACTAGCAACAAAATCTCACATATATATAGGTACATACCTGGAGGACCACTGACATGTTGGTCAGGGAATCAGTGTGACAGGCCGGCTCCGTGGCTCCGTTGTAGCGGAACTCAAAGCTGGCGCTGTGCCCTCTGCCGACCCCTCTGCCGACCCCTCTGCCTCTACCCCTTTCGTTCTGTCCAGGACCACCCTGGCTGGTCTGTCCTGGACCACCGTGGCTGGTCTGTCCTCGGCCTCGCCAAGACGGCTGACTGCCCAAATTGCGGCCCGGCTGCTGCACTGGCCGTCGGATAACCAGCTTGATCTCCTCTTCGCTGTCCGAACTACTAGACACCTCCATTTTATCTTTAGGGGCCACCGCTACGCTCGCAGCCTGTTTCTGTGCACCATTGATGGGCTGCTGGGCAGGAAGAGCCTGCTGAGACGTTGAGTTATCATCCAGTCTTCCTTTAGGGGTTGCGGAGGTTAAACCATTAGTTTTCTGCAGGCTTTTTACAGTGCTTGCCTCATCTGAAGAGGAGCTGCTTTCTAAGGAAGACGACGAAGGTGGGTGGGATTTCGTCTGGGAAGGTTTGGTGGTTGGAGGCGCCTTGGCGACAGCAGGGGTGGAGGAGGGTGTTTTGGGTGCCGGCTTTTGGGCAGCAGGTTTTTTAGGAGCTTTATCCTCATCACTACTGCTGCTACTGGAATCTGAAGAGGGGACAGTCTGTGTTTTTGCTTGGACCACTGGGGACTTCTTGGCGCTTTTAACTGGCTGCTCTACACTCGCTGGCTTTTTTTTGGGAGAAGCAACTGGTTTGGGGGTGACCGTCGGGCCATTTTCCTCTGCCTTCTTTCTTTTCTTCTTCTTTGTGGGTTTTTCTGGTGACTTCTTAGTCTTCTCATCACCTGACGCCTGCTCCAGGATCACCTTGCTCCTTTTTTTACTTCTTTTTTTCTTACATTCAACGCTCAGTCCATTTTCTCCTGCCCCATCCTCCTCAGTAGGCCTGGGTCTCTTCCTGCAGTTTTCACTTGCTGTATCTGGACAGCTCTTTTGCGTAGTCCCCTGAGCCAGACAGTCCACCTTCACCCTGGAAAATGAACAATAAATAATGAAGGAAGGAAGGAAGGAAGAAGGAAGGGTCAATCCGGTTCAGAAATATACTTTATGTCACCTTGGCAATAATATGAGGTTTACTGACCATAAATTCCAAAAATACATGTAAAACTAAAGTTGATAAGTTAGTGTTACATAGTGTTAAAAACGTCTAAAAAGGTGACAAACTCTTTTTTTTAATTGTTAAAAAAGGAACAAAACTTCATGATATTAACAATTCGACAGATAAAACAATATCAAAACATTAATAAAAGATATTTAAAAACGTGTTGCATGGTAAAAAGGTAAATACGTGGATTGTCAGTTGTTCTGGGGTAATTTAAACATTAAAAAAATGGGAACGTTGTGGGTCCGTGGTCCCACGGTGGAAGATATCGGGCCGAATAAGAAAGGATGCTCCATGTTTGTCTTTGCCTGGTGCCCCTACAACTTCACGGTTCCTGTTCGAGCTGAACAGAGAACTGCTAGCCACATACACCTGGTCATGTAAAGCCGGGTACATTAGCGATAGAAGCACGCGCACCTGAGGCTGTCGTTATCCCGCACCACATAGACGCTCTCGGTGTGCGGCAGGTAGCAGTCTTCTATGAAGAGGTTGAGGATGCTTCTGCGACTGAACTCAAACTTCTCTCTAATGACGCTCTCCACGTCCGCCACCACGCGACATGTGTTCAAGTCCACGAGCAGCCAGCACATGCGGCAGTCAACGACAGCCGGCGGCGGGTAGTCAAAGTATAAGCGCACGCGGATAAAGTTGTTACTGTGGGTAGCCATGGGTAGAACATCTAGCTAGCTAACCAAGGATGTATTATAGCTAGCTACCGTAACTCCACGCCGAAAACACCGCTTGTGTTCCGCCGGTGACAGGAATAGTATTTCCGACCGGGAGTTTCAGAACAAGAGCCCCCCGCGAAAACGAGATGATAGAGGTTTATCCTAATTAATACATTTGAATATTAAATACATCGGTCCATGGAATCACTAGTCAAACTCACCTGGGAAGAAACAAATACAGTTTCTGGACATCTTTCAAATTTAAAAACAATTTTGAAGAAACATTATTTAACCGGAAGTACATTATTAAAACCAACTCTTTCGCAACACTGCCCTCTGGTGGCGTGGAGACCAGACAAACGTCCGAATAGTCTGAAAGCAAGAAACCAGGGGAAATTGTAGTTCATTGAAATGCCTTCACTAGTAACAAAAAAAGCCCAAATAATGTAAACAAGCGGAGTTTTGGCCCACTCCTCAAAAATGACTGTTTCGGTTTACCTTGTCCCCATGACCAGAGAGCATTACTTTGCTCATGTATGCATTAGTTTAAAATTCGTGTATGTTTTATTCACTGTACCCACTGCATTATATATCCTAAACATAGACTGTATATATATTTAATATTAACGGTCTATGGTCCTAACATATTAAAAGCACACTGTCACTCCGCTATGTGACTCGAGTCCAGATTTGAGTCGCGCATGCGTTACTTTCCGACAAGTAGCCTAGCCAGATGCTAGATACTTTTGTAATATCAATAAAAAATGGAGCTACCAAACGAAGTTCGTTCCCTGCTGGCTACAAGTTAGCATCAAACATAACAAAGGCTGTCACTGGAATGGCGTTTCGAGCTAACGTTAGCAATTGTATTTAAAAAAGTTCCAAAACATTTTTCTGTTAATGTAGGCTACTGTTTGCTGCAGTCGGGTTGGGAAGATACGATTAATTTCAATGGTGTAGACTCCATATCAAGCTGTTTAATTTTCATTATTTGTCTCTGTGTAAAGTAGATCAAGACGGCCCTACTGTCTCTCAGCTCCCCCCCTCTCTTCCCCTGTCTCTAAAGAATTAATTAGGTCATTTCTATCATTTAGTATGCATGAGGCAACCCATTGTCCCCACTGGAAAGGTAACTGTTGTTCTTGCCTTTTGGTAACCCCCCTGCTTATTTCAGTATAACATGTTATGCCGTAAACCCATAGACCGTTAATATCAATATCATATTAACATCAATACAGTCAATGCGGAAACCGTTTAAATCTGAGCATGCGCGGATCAAATCTGCACTCGACTCACATCGGGAAGTGACAGACACTTTAAGAAAAGAAATGAAAAACATAACGCCGGTCAGCTGACCCCCGCGTGTGGTCATGTGATTTCTAGTAGCAGTAAATAAAGCCGTGCCTGACCAAACCGTGCCGTGTATCAGTTTAAAAAAAAAGTCTCGCTGTAACAATGGGCCGGGCTGAATCAGCATGCAGTTTGTTGTGTTTCCTGGCTATCCTCGTCAATGAAGGTATGATCTATGTATGTAACGTTAGTGCCTTAATTACAAGTGTAGTGTGTTGTAATAGACTATAACTTTACAGTCTGACATAACTAGCAAACAAAGGTTTCATATGTCCTCGTGCCTTAACTCATCTGGCTGCAAAACGAAAGTAACGTTGTCTTCTTCTGTTAACTTAATACTTTACTACGGTGACTGAATACGCACAACTGTGTCTGTATTGTAATCCCCGATGCAGGAGTCTCCAGTCCCCTGGCGGGTAAAGAAGCCTGGGGCTATGTGGAAGTGAGGAACGCGGCCCACATGTTCTGGTGGCTGTACCCTGCGGACAGCCCGAGCCGGCCTCTGGTTATGTGGCTGCAGGTAGGACCACATGATCAGATCCCCTTATTTCTGCTGACAACTTGAAGTCCACACCAAGACCTCTTCTCCAAGACTTCCTGCTTTGTCTTAGGTTTATTTTCCTAACTTACAGGAAGCTCCAGGATTCCAATAATTTATGAGTTATGAGTTGCTATTATTCTTTGCAGTGAACCCTCTGTCTGCTTGTATTATTGTCAAAGCTGCATCATTGTGGAAAAGTAGCTTAAAGAGGGCACCCCACTGATTTTTGCACAGTTTATTAGACATGGAAAGTACTACTGAAAAATCTCAAAATATCTATTATTATCTATTAAGTATCTCTGCTCGGGCCCAAAGCCTTTGTTAAAAGCTGGGGGGATAGAGTCTGACAGATGTGGTTTTTACCAGCCAGGGGTGTAACAAAAGATGCTTTTAAGTTGCATTCTGGGGACATGTATTCTTTTGGTGGCCGTAGGGCCACACTGATAGGACAAAGGCAATAGGAGAGCCACTTATACGCCATGAATCAAAAGTTACATCCAGTCATAAATAGCATGTATGCTAATCAGTCTGTCATCCCTGAACATACAATATTCAATTGCATCAGCAAGAATACGGTATAATGATGAATGGTTAGCAGGTTAATGGTCACTCACTCATTCACACAGCTTTTTGCAGCACACTCAGACGTTGCTCTGGTCTCTGTTAACAAGCTGGGTGACAGTTGCAAAGTAGCTGATTTAAAAAAAAAAAAAAAAAAAAAAACTGGCTTATGAAGTAAGGTGTTTAGAACTGTACGAGCCAACCCTTTAAATCTGGGTAAAAGACTGGAATTGTCTTATATTATTTCTCCTATACTTGTAAATAATAGCTATTTACTGTCTATTCAGTACATATATGAAGTTTGCTGTATTAAATAGGCTGCATGATGGGGATGTTTGTGTCTTCAGGGTGGACCAGGAGGCTCAGGAAGTGGCTTTGGGAACTTTGAGGAGATTGGCCCTTTGAACAGGGACCTGGAGGCCAGAAAGACGAGCTGGGTAAGAACGTTGCAAAGTAATCTGCCTTTTGTTGCCCCTGCTGTTTAGTGATCAGAAAACACTACTTTGGAGCACTTCAGAGCTTAGTTGAACAGTTGTGACTGTGATTCACTTTGGTTGAGTCTTTTCCTGCATTGGGTGTGTTTCAGCAGAGCTGGGTGATTTTGGAAAAATCAAATCTCGCTATATTTCTAACCAGATAAATCAATATTGCGCCAATATTGTAGGGTTGACTCTTGGTGCTTTCACAATATCTTGACGCAGTTTTATTTTTGATAAATACTCATCAGTAATGTGGATATGATGACCGAGTGGATAAAAGCAAAACATTGAATGGCTAGAACAGTCTAGTAAGTTAAAAAAATGACATCCCTTTACTGCAATGTAGCCTTTAAAATCAGGAAAAGACAATATCTGTGTCATGTTACAATATCAAAAATTTAAGACAAAATCTAGCCACAAAAAAAAAAGACATCAGTATATTGCCCAGCCCTTTGTTGCAGTCCTTTTAAGTACACCCCTTGCCGCATACTATTGCTTTTGTAACTTTCAGGATGGTATTGTGTTGTAACAATGATTTTAATGGAGGAAAACATGCAGGTTTACTTAATAAGGGTTCAGGGACCCTGAGGCAGTCAGGAAGGGTAAAGTTTAAAAAGCCTTTATTACAGTTTTGGCCGGTAAGGCCTTTGTCTGGTCAAGTCTAACATACTGATATATTGTGTGTGTTGGTTCTTCCAGGTGCAGGCAGCCAGTGTGTTGTTTGTAGACAACCCTGTAGGCACTGGCTTCAGCTACACTGACAAGCCCGACGGCTATGCTACCAATGTGGCCACGGTGGCCTCCGACATGCTGGTGCTGCTCCAGCACTTCTTTAAAGAGAGGGCAGAGTACCAGGTATGTCAGCTGGATGATGTTTTATATTACTCTACGGAACATGTTGGCTCTGCTTTGTTTTATTGGCATTATTGTCTGGGCTAACACCGCCTAAAACACATTCCTGCTAATAGAATTGCTACAACTGCAATTTTTGGAGGGACATGAATTGGTGATTTTATCAGGTTAGATTGGGACACGTCAAACATTTATGTGGCCAATAATTTTATCCCAATTTGCAGTATCACTGATGATATACTGAGGGAACAAACATAAATTGAGGTAAAATTAAATAAATTAAAGCAAATTTAAAATAGTAGTTTATTGTAACATTGTCTTACCAGTCAACAGCCTGGCTAGGCTGCTTAACCCTTGTGTTGTCTTCCTGTGAAAATCAATACTTTTGTCCCTTTTTTCAACACTTCTGATGCTTTTTTTCAATGTTTGTCACTTTTTTTTGACGTTTTCAACACTATGTAACTTTAGTTTTACAGCTATTTTAGGATTTTATGGTCAATAAACCTTGTTTATAGAAAATTATACCTAAAGTTTTAGTTAGAAAACAAGAAATTAGGAATTATTTAGTCTAAAATTAAAGGAATGTATGTTGATGGATAATCACAGACGGATATATGCCAACTTCTACTCAACAGTATTTCAAAAACACTTTAATATGAAACCCCAAAATTATTGAAAGTAGAGATTTGTACTTGCCAAAGAGCGTTGTGTGGAATCAATCATGTTATTTTGGGGAGTTAATAGGAACATTGAAATAAGAAAATGGGTCAATTTGACCCAAGGACAACATGAGAGCTAATGTTTGTTAGCTAGCTGTTAAATGTTACTTAAAAAACACCAGAGCAATGAAGAACATGACTAGCAATAAACGACCTCACAGAAAGGATAAAAAAAACAAGTAGCTAAATAGTTTTAAACAGTCATTCTTCAGATGTAACTGTGTCTAAACAAACCTATTTTTTTATTTTAAAGTGAATGCCGCATTTGATAGAAAACAGGCACATTCTGAGCTTTAGTTATGGCTAACAGTTAGCTAACTTGCCTAGCTAGCTAATCTCAGCATGCTAGCCTAGAGAAGCATGTAAGCCCTGTTTTCTTCTATAAATACTATCTTCTCAGTCTTAAGTGCAATGATGTCAGCCCCGACTTTTTATTCTTTCACCAAATATTGTTATGATTATTATGTCATTTTTTGCAGAGCAATCCCTTCTACATCTTCTCCGAGTCGTATGGAGGGAAGATGGCAGCTGCTATTTCCTTGGAGCTCACCAAGGTGAATGTTACTTCTCTTTTCCACTTCCCCTTCAGCTCCATGTTAGCTCACTGGTATTGGAAAGTCCCCATGTCATACAGCTGTCATATGACAGTTGAGTCAGCAAAAAAGAAAAAAAACAACCCAAAGAAGAATGTGATTACTTTCGTGCAAGTCAGCAATTTCAGGTTCAGGTCCAGGTTATTTTATTGGTACCCATAGGTTAACTAGGTTTACAGTCTAAGAGGCAGGACCTCCTTAACTCTTTGTAGGCCACCACATAACATGCAAACACCAAACATTAAAACATATTTAATGGATAAAAAGGACTAGAAAACTGTACATGCCCAAAGTGCTTGTGCGTTTTGTGCAAGTAATTCTTCAGTTTGTTCGACAGATTCATTGCCGCTGGGATTTTTGAATCTTGTAGTTTTACAACCGGGGACGTTTAGCCTCCGTCCTGAATGGAGATACTGGTATCCCCTATTCAAAGGGTGTAGGCTATCTCCTAAGATGACCATAGCTATCTGCTGTAGTTAGCATACAGTGTTGTGGGGTGAAGCTGTGGCTCCCCAGTCAGCTTACTTGAACATCTTACAATTTGATTTAGCCCATTCTTGTGTTTAACTAAAACACACCCAAACCATGACGCAAAAGAGAAAGATATGATGGATTCCATAAAGGCATGACAAAATGTCATCATTGTCCTTTTTTTTTTCACACAGCTTCACAATTCTCATGGAAATTTAATTTAGAGTCAATAATTGTCCCTAGATATTTATAGGATTCCTCTTGATCCACTAGTTGACAAGTTATAGTTATGGCCTTCATGTGCTGGACATTTACCAAAATCAATGTACATATCCCGTGTTTTGGATACGTTCAATTAAAGGTTTGTTAGTTGTGTGTTAAAAGAAGATGGAATTACTTTTTCTGTAGTTCCTGTCAACAGTATCTGCATAGGGTTCCAGAAGCTAGCCCTGTATTACTTTAGAAACAATCACTACATAGCTTTAGTAAATCCTGAATTTGCCACAGCAAGCCATTGACAGTGACTGGATCCGGACCTCTGACTTTTGTGATTGTAATTTGAATGTCCATGCACCCTTGAAAGAAGAGAGGTCAACACCTTGTAAAATAACTCTGTGTGTTGGTTTCTCTTGTCTGTCCAGGCCATAGCAAAAAGGACAGTGATATGCAACTTTGCTGGTGTGGCACTTGGGGACTCTTGGATTTCCCCACTGGGTCAGTATCAGTCAGTCCAACATTGCAATCTTTGTATATGCTCATCACAAACGACACTACACAGACTAACAGACTACATTTTAAAAGACAGTTTGAATTGCTCCACCAGACTGATATTTGATAAGACTTCTGCTTCCTCCACAGACTCTGTCATGACCTGGGGACCATACCTTTACACTACTGTAAGTTTTATATTACAAATGTGTGTGCGCTGAAGCTGGTGTGTTGAGTTTCCATCTGACCGTGGCTCCTTTGCTGTGTAGTCGCTGCTGGATGATTACGGCCTGGCGGACGTCAGCAGCGCCGCGGAGGCGGTGAAGCAAGCTGTGGAGCAGGAGCAGTTTGACAAAGCCACAGAGCTGTGGTCCGTGGCTGAGACGGTGGTGGAGCAGGTGAGTACAACATGGGAGGATCCACAGGGTCACTTTCTCGTTAGTTTCACCTTGCCAGAACGTCGTCCACGTAACATTCCGGGATGGGAGAAAAATGGGTGCAGGGACCCACTACTACGTATATTGCATAAAATTAAGTTGCATAATAAACTTGGCCTACAATAACGTGTAGGGCGGCTTAAAGCCTGCATACTTTTTTTTGCATAGACTACTTAGCTAATAACATTTGAATTTTTGGCATGATTTTATACATCATCTTTTAATGTAGAGACTACCTTTTACCTATAGGCCGGTAGGGGTGGGAATCACCAGAGGCCTCACGATACAATATCATCACGATACTTAGGTCACAATACGATATTATTGCGATTTTTACATCTGTTTCATCTAAAAAGATACATTTCTTTGTTTACAGTACTTCAATTTTATGCTGCAAAATGGGATTGTCAAGCAGACAAACTGACCAACAAATATATAATAAAAGATTGATACTACTTTTGCGTATCGATATAGTATTGCCAGAGAAAATATCGCAATACTATGTTGTATCGATCCCCCCGACATTTGTTAACACATTGTGCTGATTGTAATTTTCTCCATATTGCTGCGTACCGTCATTCTAGCCCACTGGGCGTCATGTGGTTTAATGTGGCCTGCGTTTTCTTTCATGTCAGAACACCAATGGAGTGAACTTCTACAACATCCTGACCCAGGACACGGACGACAAACGCACCTCTGTAGCAGGAGAAGACTTCATCGGTAAGACGTGCACTCTGTAATAACCGCTCATTGGATTAGGCGAGATGGAATGGGGTCATTACATGACTCTGAATGTGAAAGCTTGAACCAATGTTCTTTCTCCGCCAGCTCTGCAGACACGTCGCCATATTCGACCCCTCCACCGCCAATCACTGAGTGAGCTGATGAATGGACCAATCAGGAAGAAACTGGGCATCATCCCCCAAAATGTCACATGGGGAGGTACATTGATCTCCACATTTGAGTCCCTTCAGCTTTAGTTTGACAGACATTCTTAAGACTGTTTCCTTGCGGGGGCACCTGGTTGTCTCACCTGGTTTAGTGTGCGCCCCACGTGCATGGGCTTGGTCCATGTCGCTGCAGGATGGGTTCCGACCTGCAGCCCTTTGCTGCATGTCGTCCCCCCCCTTCCAACTTTCCTGTCTTAATCTGTCCTATCAATAGTGGCAATAAAAGCCAAAAAAAATCTGTAAAAAAAACTAAAGTATTTCTTTACCTATACAAATGGTTGATATGGTTCTCGCTCTCCTGTGTGTCCAGGCCAGGCAGGGAACGTGTTCAGCAACATGGCGGGAGACTTCATGAGGCCTGTGGTGGATATAGTGGACCAGCTGCTGACCGCTGGAGTCAACGTCACCATCTACAATGGACAGCTGGATCTCATAGTGGACACCATGGGTACCTTACTCAGTGCATTACCTTCTGTTCAGCTTTATCAGCAGTGGTGTAAACCCATCCACATATTTAAAGGTCCCATATTGTAAAATGTGAGATTTCCATGTCTTTTGAACTATTATAAAGCAGACCAAGGTGCTGTACAACTAATGTAAAAGAATCAAAATTCTAAAATCACATAAAATGCACTAAGAACAGGCGCTAAAACGGAGAGTTTCAGACAAAGGGTGAATAAAAGTATATTCAGATGGATAGTATGAGATAAATTATGTGGTTTTGGAACATAAAGGCATGTAAGCATGTTCTAGAAGAAACCCAAAATACAAGCATGAACCTGAAAATGAGGATGATATGGGACCTCTAATACATTTGGGAAAGAGCCAAAGATCAAACCTGATCTCTATTTCCTGTCACAGGTCAGGAGCTGTGGGTGAAGAAGCTGAAGTGGGAGGGGCTACCCGGGTTTAACAAGCTGAGGTGGACCCCCGTGGATGACCCGACCTCCCCGGGCGTCACTGGCGCTTTCTGCAAGACTTACAAGAACTTCTCCTTCTATTGGATCCTCAAAGCCGGACACATGGTAAGACTCTGGCTAAAATGATGTGTTTCACACAGGAGTGTTCGTCCTGTTGGTATGTACATTCAATTCAAGTTAATAATAGTCTCAAATCATAACTGTGAGACAAACTTGGACAATAAAGTGGCGAAATGCAAAAGCATGTAGAAATTCTCTTTTGAATTTTAATATTTCGAATATGGGATGCATCGATCTTCACTTAAACAATTCACAATGGCGGCATGATGTTAGATGTAGTCCCGCATTGCCGACCTTCCTCCACAGCTCTGCGGGGGAATGTCTAGCTAGTCCCCATAGCGTTCCGGGATGGGAGAAAAATGTGCTCTGGATAATTGGCATTTCCTTTAAACCAATCACAATTGTCACGGGCGGGGCTAAACTCCGCACAGTCTGTATGGATTTAGCCTGCGGAGATCGGAGGAGCATTTAACAAAAGTCCTCAGAAATCAAGAGTTTAAAATTCCAACACAAAGAAAGTCATGATGTCATGGTCATGGACATTAGATGTCAAACATTTGGCGACATAGCGATGCTGCAATAAATTAATGTAGTAATGAGCGGGAATTATTAGATAACGGATGAGGACTTTAGAAAAGGAATTAGTTATACAAGCAGCAAAAGAATTAAGTAGAATTTCAACAAAGTCTTTTCCCGTGTCCCAGATTCCCTCAGACCAGGGGCCGATGGCTTTGCAGATGCTGAAGATGATCACCCAGCAGGATTGGCGCCAAAAGGAATGGCTCTGACAATCCCGATAGTCACCGGAACTGACCCTCTTTTGTCTCTGCTTAACCAAATGAAGACTCTCAGTGCTCTGCTTACAGCAATGATCTGTCACTTTCAGCGATAACAATAAAGACACTTTTCTTTTTAGTTCACGCTGCCGTGGCTTCTTCTCCACAACGGTATCAAAGTGTTCAAAGATGCTTGTTGTTATTCTTAATATTTGTCTGAGAAGCCTATTGTTTTCTTTTTCATTCTTGAATGAAAGGATTCTAATAAGCCAAGTCTTTAACATTGTGCATGGACAACTGTTTTACATCACTCTTCAAGGGGACATTGTGTTGCATACATGGTGTGGTATGGCTTGTTTGGTCACTATATGAATCACCTTTATGGTTCTGCAAGAGTTATCGACAGCCATACAGCAGCTCTTTGTGGCTGGGCATGTTCAGCATGCTAACAATGCAGTGTTTAGCTGGTATACCAGGGTTTCCGCAGGGGTCTTTAAAGTCTAAAATTAAAAATTCCAAATTTGTAGGTCTTAAAGTGTTGTGTTCTACGTCTTTAGGCATTTAAACCGGTCTTCATTTTTTAAATTATTCCATTTAATATGTTGTTGTAGGTCTTTCTTTCGCTCAACCAAACATTATTCCATGTCGCTTTTATTCAATTTGAATTTACATTTCAAGTACGTTTGACTTTGTTCTTTAATGTTGTGATATTGGTTTTAAATTTCATTCATAAATCTCTTAAAAAGGTCTTAAATTTGACACAGGCAGAAACCATGTATAATGTTTGGCATCTTCTAATTTAATTTAATAACTTTGATTTAATAATTCTGACTTTAAACTCAACATTTTTTTCACATGTGGCCCTAATCCTCTACCGTAGGTAATAAAACAAAAACATTGGACATGTCAATGACCTCATGGTGGTGTTAATGTTTCCTTGTTGAGTGATCCCAAAAGATTTAGCCACACTAGCGGTATTGATCTAGGACAGCGGTCTTTAAAGTTTTAAGGCAAGGACCCCTTAAATTAAGGACAAGGAGCAGGGACCCCATACTACATATATAAATATAAAAAATGTTAATGCTTTTTATTTTTTTTACCAATAGCTTGATTTATATTTGCTAACAATAGGTTGGATTCATGATAAGACATTTTAATTTTTTTTTTAAATTTTAATTGCAATAATTTGGTGGTCCCCAGGCCCCCTGAGGGCCCTGGACCCCGTTGAAGATCTCCGCTGTAGGAAAAGCAATTTCTTAGTCGGTCCCCCTCTTTATTTCAAACTGTAATTGTCATAAAACTTGTATTAACTTCAACGATGCTATTGCTCTTGATCTAGTTTGACTACTTTAATATAAGCCCAAACCTGTACATCAGCCTCATTTTACTGAATGTTCAAAGCTATTTAGCACATGCTAGCATGCTAAACTACGATGGTGTACATGGAAAACATACATGCTAAACGTTAACATTGAGTTTGTGAGCATGCTAATGTTAGCAAACAGCCAGACTGAGCTGCTAGCATGGCTGTAGATACAGTACGTGGAGGCCCAGATACACTAGCTTTTTAACGAACGTGTAGAAAAACGGCAGCAGCGTGAACAGCATTGTTTACATACTTGCTTGCGTACTTTGCGTGTACCTGGAGGATTAAAAGTACAGTGTGTCCACCAGGGGCAGATCAGGGCTGTATTGTCCCCGTCCGACACCGGAAAATTTTCTCGGCTACAGTGTGGAACAGCTGCTGACCTGCCTATTGTCCTATTGTCCCCCGATTCACGAAAGACACGCAGGGCACTGGCACCCATCTTATGAACACGTAGTTAAAGGCAAGTATATCTGGGCCTTTACAGTTCTGGAACTTGAGTCCGTACCAAACTGTGCCAGACCATTTGCATTTGGATAAGTGAAAACTCAGCTGGGGACCTAGAATATCTGCACTGAGACATTTGGTCTCTTTACTATTGAGCTAAAAAACTAATTGGAGGCTATTAAAGTGCGTGAGAATGTGGCTGCCAGAATCAGAGTCACCGTGTTGAGTCCTCTGTGTAGCTGAGGCTTCTTCTTCCCCAGTGGCTCACCGGGACCGTGAAGCCCTTCCAGATCACTGGCTCCACCACCAGCTCCAGCAGGCTGGGTGCTTCCGGCACGGCCAGCTCCGTTACTCTGAAAATATTCAAATACGCCCGGCCCACCAGAACCAGCTGACCCGAGGGGATTCGGGGGTCGGGTCCTCTGAGCCGGCGCCAGTACACCCGGAAGTGGCGCACGAGCTGGGTGGGGTAGTCCCAGCGCAGAGTGGCGTTTAAGTGCAGGCGGGGGGAGGTGGACTCTGGCGAGGTCCCGGCAGCACGCAGCCACACCACGTCGTAGATGCACAAGCCCTGAACCAGCTCAGGGGGGACCTGCAGACTGGCTACATCCAAGAGCTTAGAGAGAGAGAGAAGGAATAAGTTGTTTTACATTTATAAATAAAAAAAGGCTCCATTTTGTGTGGAAAAAGGAAGTGCCTTTAATGGAGTAGGCTGATTTATATTTGCCAATACTGTAGGAGCCAATCAGTGCCCTTGGTATTAATAGGAACCAATCTTTGGTTCCACGGGTGCAACCAGGAAGAACATACAGTTTTTACACACACCAACACCACAACACTACACAGGCATACATACATGCAGTGATTTGTCTAAGATCTCATGAATTAATGGAACAAAAAGGTTTTAACCGCAATACTAGTCCAGTGCGCATAGTATTTGTAATCTGTAGTAATGCATACAACAAATGACTCAAACCGATTCATCAACAATCAAAATAGTTGCTGATTAATCTTATAAGGAACAACTAATTGATTTATCTTTGCAGCTCTACTTGACAACACACTGAAGATGTCTCACCATGAGTTCTCCCACCCGGCAGCTGAAGGCTGTGTCCTGAGGCTGTCCATTCCGCTCGATGTTGAGACAAACTTCTCTCAGATCACAGCCACGAAGCTCCAGCTGGGAACACCTGCCCACAGTGGAACAGAAAGACTTTCACAATGAAATCCATTAACTTGGCTGTTCTTAAGCTGTTGGGAGTGCCTTACCCGACAGTCCAGCCATCTGGATTCAGGTTGCCACACAGCTGAGAGAACAGGCTCAACATCTGGATCCTGTCCTCGAGTGTGACGGGAGACACAACTGCAGGAACACATACATTTAAATGCTTGGCAATATACAAAACACACGCTGAGTATTGAGTGTAAGACACCTAGATAGCCTGAACAGAGGAATACATTAGACCACATGCAGGAACATTTGATCCTTAAAGGGCCCATATTATGCTCCTTTTTAGGTTCAAAATTGGATTTTGAGGTTGTACCAGAATAGGTTCCCATGGTTTCATTTTTAAAAAACACCATATTTTAACTGTACTACACATTGCTGCAGATCCTGATTTCACCCTGTTTTAACTACAGAATGAGACATCTCACTTCTATACTATCTTTGTTGGGAGACATACATGCTCAGTAGCTAGGTAAGGTCACATCAGCTAGATAACTCTGTCTCCAACTTTGGTCAGTCCAAGGCAGTATTAGCTGGGAGACAGGGAGATGGAAGTAGTTCTTTTGGGGAATATGGGGAACTAGTGGGTGTTGTAGCAGTGTTTTGCCATTGAGAACGAGCTAGCATGCTACGGTTAGCCACCTCGTCTCGGCTAGTGACGTAGAAAGCCGTGCAGATTTTAAACAGCTCACCTGGGGATTGAAGGCAGAGCACAATGGAAACCTCATTCAAAACAGCATGGTTAGTTTTCATCCAAGTTTGTTTGTGTGTGGAAGCAACAAAGACACAAAATAACACCCCAAAACCCAGAAAAAGGGATTTCTTTCTTAATACGGGCACTTTAACCTCTCTAACTTGTTTCCTCGTACGAGTATTCCGAGTCATTGACTCATCATGAACATGGACGATTTCATGGACTTTCTAAACTGTAAATCGCTTGTTTTAGCCTGTTAAATGCCACCTGTTCACGAGTAGGGGCATGATCCCAAGCATGGCTTCTCTCCATTGGCTCCCTGTTTAAGTTTGCTATTGATTCTTAAGATTTTACTGATCTCTTTTGAAGCTCGTATGGGTCTGGCTCCTAGCTACATAGCAGAGCTGCTGGCCCCGTATGAGCCGGTTTGCAGCCTTACACGCTTTTGGCTGTTCCAGAGTCTTAAATCTAAAGGGGACCGTGCTTTTGCCATCAGGGCCTCTAGACTTTGGAACAACCTGCCGAGGAGATAAGGCCCGCAGAAAAAGTGGACTCTTTTAAATACCTTTCTCAAAACCCATTTTCATAGGCTTGCTTTCATGGGATGTTATCTCTTTTTATATACTCTTTTTACTGTTTCTTTTGATCGATTTTTTTTTTATTGCTACTGTTCTTTATTCTATTTTATTGCTTGATGTGTACATGCTTATTGTGCCTTCTCATCACTATTGTAATAGAAAAATTTAATTTAACCAATGATTTGTTATGAGTCCACACCATTACCTTGAAGAATAGATGACGTGGAGCCTGACAGAAACAGGTGCCTAGAACGGCGTTTATCATAGCAGGTCCCAGGTCGAGACCAGAGCCTATCCAAAGAGACTAGATGTTCTTGTTCAGCTAAGATAGCATGACCGGTCATAAAAACTTGACACACAGAGGGCAGATTCAGAAATACGTAATAGAACTAACTGTCTGCTTGAGGTCCACTAATTGTTATGTTTAAGATTAAACTGGTTTCCAAACAAGGTTTTTTTTCTCCCTCTGGGTGCACTGGATATTAAAAAGGGTATTACTGACTGTATAGACACAAAACTGTTGTCACTCTGTAACTTTGTGCATTGTGAGAGCTGTTCTTTTCATCTGATTGTTTTCTCAACAATTAAATCTTTTCCCCAAATACCTAAACCTTTAATTCAGTTTTCAGCCTGTCTTTATTTTGTTTCAACAAGGTCTCTTCTCCAACGCAAAATTCCTCCCTCGCTGTAACAAGAAACTTCCACAATACTCTGTTTGGCGTCTAATGCTGCTTGTTTTTTTTATATACCCGGTTTGGGGTTTTATTGACCCCTATTGCCTTGTTTGTGTGTCAAAGCACTTTGTAAACTCTGTTTTTAAAGGTGCTATATAAATAAAGTTATTAATATTATTATTTATTATTAAAGGTCCAATGACATGGTGCTCTTTGGATGCTTTTATTAAGACTTTAGTGGTCCCCTAATACTGTATCTGAAGTCTCTTTTAAATAGACCTTACTGGTCCCCTAATACTGGATCTGAAGTCTCTTTTAAATGGACCTTAGTGGTCCCCTAATACTGTATCTGAAGTCTCTTTCATAAAATTCTGCCTTGGTGCAGAATTACAGCCACTGGAGCCAGCGAGTATAAGCGGGTGTGAACACTGGATGGATTGTGTGAAACTCACGTTTGACGTCCTGGACGTTGTGCGTGCAAAGACTGGCGTCTGTCGTCTTCAGCTGCAGGGAAACCTTGATCCCAGCCGATGGCTTGTAGATGAGGGTGACCAGAGTTTTGGGTGCCAGGGGTACATGGAGGGAAAAGATCCTGAGAGATACAGAGTGCCGTGCATATACTGTGAGTCCTGTGTGTTTGGGCAGACATGGGTGGCAAGATTGCTTTTCAACCCAACATGAAAATAAAGCAAGGGTGAAGAAGAAACACACACACACACCTGGCAGCAACTGGAGACGTGTGAGTGGCGGGGATGAGTCCGTCCAGCAGCAGTGAGCAGCCCCCGTTCCAGGCGTCCTCGGGGCAGCCGCGGCTGCTCAGCCAGCCCTGGCCCTCCAGCTCCGTATGGTAGTACAGGGGCTGGATCTCCTGGGCTGTCAGGTTGAACCAGCTCCTGTTAGCCTCACGCTGCACACGCACACAAAACAAGACAGCGATCACCTATGCACGGTATCGCATTTATTGCAATATTGCGATGTGATTCACAATATTGGACGGATCGTTTTTATATCACTACTCTCATTTTCATTTCAATTGATTAACATTGAAAGCAACTAAAATGATTATGATGTGATTTTTTGCGAGGATCTGCACCAAACAAAGATTTTTTTTCTTTAGTCTGTAGGATAGGATTTGTAGGCCGGGACGTCTCTGCAGCGCCACAATACTTCATTCACAACGGTGTGACACAGATTTTGCAATTTGGATGTTGCACTAGTTCATATTGCGATTTTGATACAATTGTGATTATTTGTGCAGCCCTAGTCCAGGGTTTGAGTCCGGCCTGTCACGGTTTCCTGCAAGTCTTCCCCCTCTCTCTCCCCTTTCTTGTCCAGCTGCAACATCATCAAAAAGTGGAAATGCCCATAAAAATTATCTTTCAAAAATGTATTATTTTGAAACCAGTTCTCCAAAAGGTTTGGCCTGCCCACACCTCCCACCTACTCCATTCTGTTCACAGAATCCCCCCCACCCTCTCGCTCACCTCTACAGTCAACTGTACCCCTCCCCCATGCTTCTACCACAGACTGTGTGGTTTCACGCACTTCAGTCTACAGCCACCAGCCACCATTTACAGATGCACCCCTCCCCACCATACTCAACCAAGGGACCCCCTTCGTCCCATCGTCATTGCGGATCAGGTCAGAGCGTAATCTCATCTGGACAAGGGAAAAAGTAATGTGAGAATCGTGTTCTTTGTTTTCTCTAGCGCGTTTAAACCATCCAGCCTGTCAGACTGGGGGTCAAGCTTGTGCAGATGGTGGTTTATGCCCACCTGGTATTCTGGATAACAGACTATCTGACAGAGAAACCACAGTTTGACAGGTTGAAGGACTGTTTCACTGAGACTGTGTTCTGCAGCACCGGAGCGCCTCAGGGGACTGTGCTTTCACCGTTCCTGCTTACCCTCTACACTTTGGACTTCAGCTACAACTCTGAGTCATGCCACCTGCAGAAGTTTTTTGGACAACACTGCAATTGTGGGGTGTATCAGGGATGGACAGGTGGACAAGTACAGGAACCTGGGGGATGACTTTGTGCAATGGTGCAGGCTCAACCATCTGCAGCTGAACAAAGCAAAGACCAAGGAGCTGGTGGTGGATTTCAGGAGATCTAAGCCACACTAAGGGTCTACGTGCAGGTGGTCAGCACATAAAAGTACCTGGGGGTACACGTGGACAATAAACTGGAATTGTCAGCCAGCACGGACGCGCTGTATCGCAAAGGGCAGAGTCGGCGTTCACAGCAACTGCAGAGAAACGGACAATTAGTAAGATGCTGGCGATCATGGACTCAATGACAGCCACCCGCTACACAGCATGTCCAGGAGCATGTCCAGGAGCATGTCCAGTGGCAGACTTCTGTCACTGTCATGCTTAACAGACAGATTAAGGAGGTCCTTTGTTCCCAGGGCCATCCAACTCGTCAATACAACACAAGGGGGGAGGGGAGAAATGGACTTTTCAGCATGTCTCTCTCTGCCCCCCTCCCCATCATTAGCCGTCCTGCACAATCTGGACTGTGGTCACAACATCTACATCTTACATCTTATAACTTAATCCCTGTTACATGTTACATGTTGTTCTTATTCTATCAGTCAGTTTATAGGTTATGTTTATATTTCATAGTCATAGTTAATACTTAATCATGATCTACAGCACTGTTCAATCCCTGCACTGTTCACTTTAACCGAACAGCTTTGGACAGCTTTAGTCATTGGAAGGGTTTTATGACTTTTTTTGTCTCATCCCCCCTGTGAGAGGAAAAACCACCCTTTCGTCAGGAAGTATCGCGTGATATCAGATCTCGCGATGTTACAAATTGTTTCACGGCACTGCAAACATAGAGGAACCAGCTAGCTTTAAGAACAAGGTAGCGATGGAGTTTTCCACACTATTGTCATGGCAAATAAAGAAGAAGCAGAAAGCTCGGAACACATTGTTGGAGGAAAAGAGAAAGAGTTAGACACAAGTAAGTATTGGACTTGCGTTTTCAGAATGGCGAGAACTAAGGAAAACAAAAGCCTGCAAATCCGATGCCGACTTGGCGTTTTTGCTGTTGCACTTGTAAGTATCTTTGTATTTCTTGTTATGGTGACCTCAGGATGTTTGCGATTGTCCGTAAAGCAAGCTGTCTACCTCAGTGGACATGGCTCTGGGCATTTGCTGGCTTCTTTGAAAACAAATGCACATGACCAGAGGGAGTGAGGGGGACGAGTTGCAAACACGTTTTTACAACAGTGTTGCCTATTCTGAAGCTATAAAGGAAGTTCTATAGAGAAACCAGTGAGCAAAAAGCAAAATTGCCAATCGGCATAGCGCCCCTTTAAACTCTTTGTGAAAAATTAACTAACACAAACAAAGAGCGGGCATTTTGGGCCTTTATTTTTACAGGACAGCTGAAGACATGAAAGGGGAGAGAGAGGGGGGGATGTTGGGGGCGTTGAACCCAGGCCCGCTGCGCCGAGGAATGAAACCTCTTTTATACAGGTGCCCAGTCTAACTGAGCTATCCGTGAGCCCAGAACTGTCTTCTGTTATCTAGTTTGACAGTCAGTTAAATCTTGTATCTGAAAACGAACAAACCGGTAGATATACTACGTTAAAGGAGATTTTAATCAGAGATAAAAAATGACATGGTATCGGACTGGCACATAAACTGGCATACTTGTAGATACCGATAGCAGCATGTTTTCTTCTCCTATGCTGGCATCAGAACATCTCTACTTTGGGTAGATGTCTGGGGCCCCTACAGGTTGCAAGTAGGAAATTGTTTGAGACTGTAGCTATGTTTCCATCCACACGTTTTTATCCCAATTAAGTGATATCGAATAAAAAATGCCTTATGGAAACGGTAAAATTCGATGGAATTTCATGAATATCGACTCAAAGGAAATCAGATTTTATCTTGATTGATATACGCCTTATGCAATAAACGCAGATGGAAACGTCATTTGCCAAATAAATAATGAATTGCGATTAAGTTTTAAGTCCTTTTATGGTTGCAACCCACCACAAAACAAAGAAGAAGAAGTTTTAGTATTTCCTCTCTGTCTACACACAAAGACAGCTGGAAGTGGACGGACGTGGAGACGAGAGACTTTCTGAATTTATCAGGAACTCGCGAAGGAAAAGAAAGGTAAGAACAAGCCGTGAGACGTCCTCCAGAGTAAATGGAAGGCGCTCAAACAGCGAGACAAAAAGAAATCTCAAAAAGAGTCTCGAAGCGGTTCAGGAGGGACAATAAAAGGCAAGTTGCATCTGCATCGTCATAGCAATGTGTTGATAGTGTTGTTGTTTTGTTATTATTGCTTTTATATATATATATATAGCTATCAGCTGGCACACAAGCACTACAACTTGTCCCATATTGATCATGTGTTAGTAGACGGCGCAATCCATTTTGTCTAGAAAAGTTTTTGTTGAATTTTGTGGAATTCAGTGTGAAAATGAATGGAATCACCTTCAAATGTCTAAAATCAATCCCATACACCGATTTGATTGCAAAACAGCATGTGACATCATTAAGCACAGTAGCCCTGGATGTATTACTGAGTTATAACAACTTATATACATGGCCAAAGTCATGTATGACATTCTGCAGTATACATTTTTATTTATCTATTACTTTGTGTCACCTCTGTAAAGGGAATATTACATCTAACCAATGATTTTCATATTAATTATTCATAATAAGATCTCCAATGCCTCTCAGCGTATATGACTTCTGTATCTGTCCTCAGTGTCTTCTCCTTGAAGGAGACAACTGAATTTGTTATGACTTTGCACTTTCTCCCTCCAAGGACAAATGCAGAGTCACAGTTGTCTAGAGCTGTGTTTATCGTAGCAGGTCCCAGGTCGAGACCAGATCCTATCCAAAGAGACTAGATGTTCCTTTTTCAGCTAAGGTCATAAAAACTTGACACACGGAGGGCAGATTCAGAAAGATGTAATAGATCCAACTGGCTGGCTGAGATCCATTAATTATCATGTTAAAGATTAGACTGTTTTCCAAATAAGTTTTTTTTTCTCTGGGGGCGCTGGATATAAAGAATTGTATTTCTGATTGTATTCACAATTATTTTTGAGCTGCTGTAAAAAGGGAATGTCCCATATGTAGGATTATAAGTCTATCTTATCTTATTTTAATTTCTGTATATATATAATAGATATTGATATTCTAAATGTCCTCTGCTTTCAGTCTCCGGGTGTGCTGTTCAAAATCTGCACGGCTTTCTACGTCACTAGCCGAGACAAGGTGGCTAACCGTAGCATGCTAGCGCTAGCATTCCAGCTTCTTTTCAATGGCAAAACACGGCTACAACACACACTAGTTGACCATAATCTCCAAAAGAACTACTTCCTGTCCCTGTTCTGCAGTTATTCCACAAGTGGCCCCCGTCTAGAAGAAGTCTCCCAGCTAATCCTGCCTTGTGCTGACCAAAGTTGGAGAAAGAGTTATCTAGCTGATGGGATCTTACCGAGCTACTGAGCATGTGCGACTCCCAACAAAGATAGTCTAGAAGTGAGATGTCTCACTCTGTAGCTAAAACAGAGACCTTAACACACAGGGTGAAAACAGGATCTAGCAATGTGTAGTAAAACAAAAATATGGTGTTTTTTGAAAATGAAACCATGAAAACCTGCATGCTTTACCTGTTTGGTTACTGTTTTCAATACATTGGGTGACAACCTTGGGTGTCATGAAAGGCGCTCCCTAAAATAAAATGTATTATTGTTATTGATAAACCCCTGCAGACTAAAGGCAGCAGTGCCATTACGCGCAACCATCACCTGTGTTTCCCTCCATTACCTCATGTGCACATGACACCAGGCTGCTACAAGATAACCCACGCAGAGAAGTTGAATTAATCCTTTTCCTAAATTTGTCTTTTTCTTATGAAACCAAAGTACCAGATCATATCTGATTCCATAAATGCATTACGGTGCAGACACTGTGGTGTCACATCAATAATGATATGATGTGACCATGAAGCATGCGATGCAGTGGAACTAGTGTTGGGTTAATGCCATCACACAGGCTATTTCTTTCTATCATCATTGGACTGGTTAACAAAGCATCCAGCTCTTTCCGTACCTGTCCTCTCCGGTAGACGGCCTTCCCAAAGCCCTGGCAGAAGGAGGAGACGAAGGGGAGAGGAGAGGCTGGCCGATGGATGTACAGGTGGTCTGACAGAAGAGCCCAGAAGCTGCACACAGGACAGGGCTCCGTTTCAAAACAACCCTCACACGCACTTTTCTACTGCCTTCCGAGGTCAAAGGTTAATGTTTGTATATATATTAATGTTAATACTGTCTTTGTCATACTTGTCCTGATTCTTGCGGAACTGGGTCTTATCACTGCTGGTCTCGTACACCCAGCCTGGAGCAAAGACGGCTGCAGAGAAGTTGTGCTTCCGAATGACGTCCAGCGCCTGTGGACAACCGAGACAAGAAGGTGCATCCTGTCAATGATCTGATGATGGTCAACGCTTCTTCGAAAGCGCACACATAGCACGAACACACACGCGCACACGGCACAAACACACACGCACACACAGCACACACACACACATGCAATCCAGTAAATCCATCAATCTATCTTTAACTGTATAGCACTTTTCAAACAAAAGCCATTTAACAAATTATCAAAACAAACTAAGACAATAATGTCACCCTCTCACTCACACACACACACACACACACACCTCATCTAAAAACATGGGAAATGCTATCATGAATGGCCACTCCCAGAGCATAAACTCAAATGTTCAATGAGGAAATGCAATTTGTAAATAAATTAACAAATAAATAAAATTAAAAAAGGAAAAATTCAACTAAAGCCTGGTTAAAAAGGTCAATCTTTAGTTTTGCTTTTCTTTTTAAATTTCAAAGTTCTGGGGCGCACTGGGTGCTCACTTGGTTGAGCGTCTGCCCCCTGTCCTTACTGCTGTGAGTAATACTTTAAATACATTTTCCTGTTGATGTTTACATACTGTTCTTAAGTAACACTGTCAATGCAGGACTTTCACTTGTGACAGAGTATTTTCACAGTTTGGTATAAGTACTTTACTGAAGTCCACCACAGGCCCTTACAATACACAGTGTGTACCTTATTTGTTTCCAACATTCCTCCCACCACCTTGCCTCGGGCGAAGACGTCCACCCCGATGTAGACGTCCGCCTGGCGGCCCTGGACCCCGCTGTACTCCCCCATCCACTCCAGGTTCTGCTCGGTCCAGTTGTAATTGGTGAAGAAGCCATCACAAGCATCGAAAAACACCCTGTTATGGAGACATTGAGACAGTGTTGGATAGTCATTCATCTTGGCTTGTGGAAATGGACATGATGTTACCCACTTTCATTTCTCTACCTGTTGGACTCGTTGAGCTCGTTTTGCCATGTTAGCTGTCCGTTCTGGATCACGCTGTCGTACCACAGGACCAGGCTGCCAGACACTCGCTCGTGCATCTGGTCTGTGAGATAGCGCAGGAACAAAGGCGTGTTCTCCACCGCAACCTTCTGCAAGCAGAGGGTAGCACACATTGATTCTTAAGATTCACAAAGAACATGTTTACTAGCTCACGTTACTGTATTGTGCCAGCTTCATTTAATATTGTATGGTCCGATATTAGACTACATGACACAATTCAAAACAAGATCTTAGAACTCATGTTTTTAAACCAGCTTACTCACTTCAACTGCATCTCATTTTATATCAAACTTAACTAGCTGTGCTATGCTTTGTAGCTTATTGTATGTTTTATTGTTGCTTTTTCATTACTGATGCTTTGTTGCTTATTGTGTGCTTATTACTGATATACTGTATGCAAGTTCATCTTGAGTCTCTTGAAAGGCGGCATTAATTAAAATTTATAATTATTACTTGGTAAGTTTAATTTTTAACTTATCACAATCATTGTTTTGTAATAACAAAGTATCTTATTGAATGACATACCTTATGGGCACATTGTGACTGTACTGTCTAGGCATATTGTGGTGAAGTCAGACTCACACTGAGGGGGTTCTCTATGTTAATGAGCCAGCCATCGAAGCCGTAACAGTAGCTGATCTGGACCAGTTTATCAGCCACAGCCCGGTACGACTCCTCGTCTTTTAGGAAGGCCTCGCACACCGCGGCGCCATCGGTCCACTCCGTGATAAACGTCCCTAAAAAACACGAGGCGATTGTAGGCATGAAGACAGGAAGCCTGATTTAGACAGAACTGAAGTTCTATTGCTATTTATGATACCCCATATTTACCCCCTCTTTCCACTCACCCAGAACAACAACTCCATGTTTATGTGCAGCATTGGTCCACACAGCAGGAGGAATTGTCACCATTTTGTGTGTGAAGTAGTTAAAGATGTCAATGTACTGCCAGTGGTAGAAGGCATATGGAGCCTCTGCATTTGTCCCCTGGGCAAACCTTAACAACGAAGGAGAGCATGACAGCATTATGGTACATGGATGTGACTAAAGGTACAGGCTAAACAGTAATATCTGTGAGTAATGAATGAATTAAGGTATCTTAACTCTAGAAATCCTAAAGCTGAATCAGGGAAGTGAAGAACAGCAATGTGTGAATTTACTGTGAGGTGTGTCTTTGTCGTCTCTCACGCATTATGTATTTCCTGTAAGTTATACAGTAGGATACGCAGGGAGGGGGGTAACATTCAGCTCATCACATGTTTCCTAACTAAATAAAGATTGTTCACATGTCCCGCATCTTGAGCCTTTTGAGGACGAGTCTCAAGTCAAGTCTGAAGTCACTTAAATGCAACATGAGTCCGAGTCTCCAACTCGAGTTCCCATTTCTGCCACATAATTCGGACCATGACATGTACACTACCTACTGTCAAAATAGCACCAGAAGTGACAGCTCACTCTGAACCATAGGCCTAATGTATGGTGGGGATGAGGGGGGTGACACCCCCCAATAATCCAAACTGGGCAAGTTTTTGTTCATTTTCCTACATTTTTCTTGCTTTTTCCTACATTTTTGCATTTAGATTTTTCAGATTCATTTCCTTTTCTTTTCTCTGCGACAACTTTGTCAATAGTTAGTTTAGTTCTTTCCGACTTTTTCAGGGTTTTCGGGATAGTTTTTGACGTTTGTGTCCCTTGTTGGAGTTTTTCCCAATGTTTTTTGCCGCTTTTACCAATATTTTATGCAGTTTTTCCTGACATTTTGTCGCTTTTTCAAGTTTTGTAATACACAACCTCAACACCCCCCCCCCCCCCCCGTGAGCTGGAAGGTTGTGTAGATTATTACAAGATCAGGGGGTATAACTTTAAGAATTTAACTTCTATTCAGCCCTGTTTATGCACCCATACCGGTCATCTAGGTAGCCGCCCATCATGTCATGAGACACCAAGGTCCGACGTGAACAACTAGCCAGAGGAGGCTCCCGAGGTGCTAGAGGGACTGCCGCCACATTAAAGGGGTTCGCCTCGCTTCGTTTCCACGACAACAGCTCATCCAAAGTTTGCAGACCACAGCTGATTGGTTCGGTGGTGTTGGCGTCGTAATGTTCGGCTGAGAGGGAGACAGGAAATGAGATACCTTGTTATTGGATCTCCACACACCGAGACATTAAGTTCTGCTCAGACTGTCTCAGACTGAACCCGAGTAACTGACCCACTCACCTGGCAGCGGTGAGGGACGATACCTGACGTCTTCATGGACACTGCTCGAACCCATTGGTTGATCCAAACAAGACTCCAACCTGGTGAAAGTACAAAGAGGCAAAGTGAGACTGAGCCAAAGGGCACACTGCAAAGTATTTGGTTCTTACCAAGATTTAAAAAAAACTTAGATTTAGAAGTGTAAAATAAGTTGTCTTGTTTTAAGAGTGAATGCCAGCGATGAATCTCAGCGACGAATCTGTTAGAGAATGAGACCAGGTTAAAGCCAGAAGTATAAATCTACATAAATCTATCTTTATTGTTTTTCTCATTCCTGTTGCATTCTTTAAAGCTTTAGTGCATAACTTATTGATATTTATGAGCGTCCGTTGCCAAATGAGTTGCTGCAAAGCTGATTAAGACTATGTATCTCTCAGTGTGGCTATGTTCAGAAGATTGTGGTTTCAGGCGACGTTTCTCCGCAGAAACTGGACTGAGGGCGTCCTTTAATTTAGAAAATGTTACATTTTTATATGACAAAGAAAAATGCAACCCCCCATAATTTTGTCATGTTCCTACTACAATATCTGTCTAAAACACTGGAAAAACTGGAGCAGAAAATCAAAGACAAACCTTGGTACAGAAGTCCACTGACCAAAATACAATTCTTATATCACATGTCATTTTAATCATGTTATTTAGTTAGTTTTGATGCTCATATCAACTTTACATTCATTCGGGTTAAGTGCTGTACAAAACGGCTTGGTTGCTGCACACCTAAACCTCATAATGGCAGAGGAAACCCTGACTCCATTCTTCAGTTTATCCCAAGCACTCAACACAGCTGGAGATACGTGGTTTTCACTGGAAAGGAAGGGGATGAAAAACTTGCATCTGTAAAGTGGCTAAAGCTGTCAGACAAATGTAGTAGATAAATATAGTACACTATTAAGCTAGCTACAGTATTATAAGTATAAAGTAGCAGAACAAGTACATGCTCGAGTAATACAGTATCACAGTGTTAAAACTCTCACATGTAACCAGTCGTGATAAACTGTAAGTTAAGTCACTAACTAGCCGCCGTAGTCCTGTAAGCGGTAACTATGACACCATGCGTGAAAGTACAACGGAGTAACGTAACAGCACGTTACCGGCTGGCCTCTGCCTCCTCATTGGGCGTGTTTCCATCCGCAGACAAAGACATTTCAATGATTCTTTTTAATGTACATGTGGAATATGAAATGGAGAATCTTTGGTTTAGCTGAGACCGGTCCACTGAAGAAGAAACTGTTTTAAAAAGGCGGAAACACCTTGCGGTCGGAAGCGTTAAGTGTTATTGCTACAGGAGTAAAGAACTTCCGCCCCAATCCTTCAAAATAAAGGCGATTTTTTTCCCAACAACAAAACTATCTAAAACTTAAAAAGACAACAACAAAAAATAGTAGCATGTCAGATACGTTGTTTGGCTACCTTATGTAAAGGGCGTATTTCAATACTTAGCGTACACTTTAACTTAAATAACAATATCTTGTTGCCTTTTATGTTAAATATCGCACAACTGCAAGAATACACCGAGTCAGCTTTAATAAAAGCCAGCGAATGTGTTCATTTGAGAAGAATCTGTGTAGTTAGCTGCTGCTTCCATAAGCATGGACTGGGGTCAGCTGGACAAAGAAACCACTCTTTTGTTGTTGTGCAGGACCAGACACCTTTACTTCGAAGAGATAAGTCCCGAGCAAGAAACTAAAGGAACGACAACAAACGGCATTAAGGGAGAAAGGCCAATATGGCGGCCGTAAATAATATGTCCTCGCATAATGCTGTATGCGCAATATGTGGGCTTCAAGTTGAAAAATAAACTACGAGTTGACACTCTTGACTTGAAAAGACAATTGGTAGTGAGGTGGTGGTAGTGAAAACTTAAAAAAGATCTTTAAAGGGACAAAAATAAATTTGACCCGGGAGGACAACACAAGGGTTAATTTGTAAAGATACTAGTAATTTAAGATGTCAGATAAATGTAGTGGAGGAAAAAGTACAACAGTTTTTTCTGAAATGTAGTGAAGTAGAAGTAGAAAGTGGCATGAAAAAAACAAGTACTTATAAATGTGTACTTAAGTAAAACACTGGTTACGTAAGTTGACCTTTTCCAACTGATTCCGATCTGCCTATTTGTCAATCTGCCTGCAGGCTTCTGGGTCTAAAAACTTCACTGATGTCAAAGTTGTCAGTTTCCTCCTTTTACAAGTAGAACTTTGTAAACATTTTGCAGAGTGTGCGTCATGATCACTGCCCGACGTGCTGAACCTGTGACCCCCATGATGCAGGGGACGTCCGACTGCCCATCATCTGTCACGTGGATCAGCAGGTTCCCCCTGTATAGTCAGTGGTTGAAGAAGTATTCAGATCCTTTACTTAGCCTAAGTACAAGTAGTAATACCACACTGTCAAAAAACTCTATTACAAGTTAAAGTCCTGCATTGAAAATGTTACTAAAGTAGAAGTAAGTAGGCCTATCATTAGGAAAATGTACTTAAAGTAGGCTGTTAAAAGTAGACTACTCAATAGCCTACAACTAAAAAATTTGTATATTTTAGAAACTGGAAATGATAAAAACACTTGTATTTTGAGTGCAAAAGTCTTAATTTGTAAAGTAACATAAATCTGTCAGGTGAGTGGAGTAAAAAGTACAATGTTTCCCTCTGAAATGTAGCAGTGTGGAAGTGGGAAGTGGCATGAAAAGAAAAAACCCAAGTAAAGTACAAGTACCTCAAATTTGTGCACTTCTGCACTACCATTCAGTCAGGCACAGCCTAGCTGGTTTAAGTTCAGATATATGAACCCATACAGGTATTATACTCTGATATAATTCATATTTATGTGTACAATTTTGAATTAGGATCCTGTCAAAAAGGACCATACAACAACACAGATTGGAAGAATGATTCAATAGAAGAAGAAAAAAGTAGGGCATGGTAAGGCATAATCTAACCAAATCGATCAGGCTTAGAATTTAAAAGGCTCATTGTTACTTTGTATTATCTATTTTCGGGTGCAGTTATTTCCTGGACCGAATCGAAACTGTTATCGATGCTGGTATCTGTTGGCGGCTCTTCACTAAGAAGCTCTCGGCGGAGTCCTCCCTCCTCACCCGCAGCAGGGAAGTGATGTCAGTCAGACACCTCTAGCAGATTACTGACAGAGCGGAGGCAGCAACAGGGAAGGAATTTAACGAACCTCCTCAAAATCCATCTTCATCCGCGAAGAATTAACAAGTATCCATATAAAAAACAGTGGGAGCATAAAGTACGAACTGCAACCTTTTTAACAAGCTGCGTATTAGCACAATATGAGGTTGGTAGCGTTTTAAAACAAGTGGCGAAAGATAGTAAGAGCTGACTTCATCCGGAGACAACATAACGTAACAAGAATATACAATTCATCGTTCCAGGAGGTTTTAACGTGTTTTGTGTTTTGAACAGGCTTGGCGTTTAAACCTAAACATTTTTTTGGGATATTTTGAAGCTAGCGAGCGCGCTTGCTAGCCGAAGACAGATCTCTTAAAACCATGGAGTTAAGAGTGGGTAACCGATATAGACTGGGCAGGAAGATAGGCAGTGGATCATTTGGTGACATCTACCTGGGTAAGTTCTTGTCTTAACACATATGCTTTGTTGTATTCTTTGTTTCCAGCAAACTCGACCCGGTTACGTGAAGCTTTCGACACTTCAGCTGGCAGCCTTTCACGGCTTATAGTCAGTCAGCTGTTTGGTGTTTAGGGTAGCAACATTAGCTAGCTACTAAGCTAGCACTCTGTCTAGCAAAGCTGCTAGCAAACTGTTAGCAGTGATAATAAGTCGGCTACGTTGCGATAATTCATATTTAACGATGTATTTGTTAAATGGGCTCGACTTGGGGAGCCCTGTGCCTGTCATGGTGTGAAATTAAATTCAAAATGAAGAATGGAAACCGACGGCTGATGTGTATCATTAGTTAAACCCTTTATCTCCCAGGAAGCTAACGTTAGCTAATATTTAAGGTTACTTTGAGTAGTCCGGGTACACAACAGCTGAGCGGGCCTGAGGCTTTAGTGGGTAAATTCCATGTAAACTTCCTACTGATACCTATATAAACAACTTCTTCCTCTGTTCCTAATAAGAAGTGCATCAGATTAGGCTATCTAACCTCACACCCGTGCTTCTCAAACAGGAGTATTTCATCACGATATTCTTGATCATTACCTCGATGTCGATATTGCGACGATATTTGTTAGGGTCGACAATTGGCTCTTTCACTAAATATTTTACCAATGACATGATGAATAAATAATCATCAATGTCAATAATAATAATAATGACTAAATGGATAAAGTCAAATAAAAGAACTGTGAGAACAGTCTAAGTTCAGAAAATTACACCTCCCTTACTTTTAATGCCATTGCCCAGTCTAAGATGTCAATCATCTGATTATGTATTTGTATTAAAAGTATTTTCTCGTTTTATTAAGAACTTTAGTGCACAACAAACATAACGTACAAAGAGCAGAACCTAATGCGTTGTCCAAATGATGCTGCGTCGATGCGGTTTGGTTGCCGGTTTTTCCGACATCGTGGTAGGAAACGATGTAAAAAATGTTTGATCGATTATTTTTTTATCGTCGTATCAACCCAGAATTGGTGTGAAGTTAATGGTCAAAGTGGGAAGTGCATCATCAATGAGCTCTGAGCATTTAATGTGACAAAAGTGGGGAAAACATTCAAATAAAATTAGAATATGCACCAATAGACACCTGAATTCCATCACCTTTTTATTGTAATGCATCATCTGGTGGCCACATTGGAGGTCAACAGCTCTTGGCAACAGTCTTTGAAAACAACTAATCACATTTCTAACCTTAAGACTTTGTCATCTAAACAACAATAGAGAGGAGACATTATTCATTAATGATCAAACGGCTGCCTTGAACAGCTGGAAAAATACATCTAAAAAAGCTCAAATTTTACAGGCTGCATTTGAAAAGGTAAATGCAAGACATACCTGATTTATGGTAAAAGAGTTAAACATATCATCCCTCACCTTGTTATGGTACGTACCGTAATTCCTCAAATACAAGCCGGGGTCTTTTATTTACCTGAACCGTAGAAGGTAGCTGGCTTTTATTTGAAGCAGGCATTTATTAAAAGCAGCTCTTTTTTTATAATTCCATCTGTTTGATAAGTATAATTGTTTTAAATAAACAGTATTTGGGTCGGAAATAATCAAACACCACCACTGTGTCAGTTTGAACCCCAAATGTACAGAGTATGTATTTGTAATACACTAGTACTACAGTACTGCTGGTAGATTACAATAAGAGCATACAGTAGTTACACCAGTATCTGATTAACGTTACAGACTGTGGCTAGCTAGCTTTGTTTCTAGCTCCAGGCTAATGCTTTTCCTGCTCTGCTCCCGTCGGCTAATCTCTTCGGCTCATCCTCCGGTTTCTTCCAAATTGTAGAATCTGTTAATTTAAATTGGTAGAAATATACATTACGGAAAACTCAAACGCACATTATATGAAAGTCACTTTGGAGATTATCCACACTATTTTTTTCCCCCCCTGGCCTTAATTTGAGTCCGGCCTTTATTTGTCTGTTGACCACCCCCCCGGCCACTATCAGGGTTCCGGCTTTTACTTGACTACCTGTCTTTATTTGAGGAAGTACGGTAATTTGGTTTATTAAAACTAAGCTGGTACTTTGGTCATCCTTAAGTTCCCGTTTAGAAGATCAGAGGAAGTGTTCGTTTGGTCAGGTAACATTTTGTTCTGTAAAGCCTTTGCACACACATTGTTGTGTACAGAGACCTGAAGTCCCGCCCCTGCAGAACCTCATGGGACCTTAATTTGGGAAAAATGTGAACGGAGAGATGCAATTTTTTTTTTTAATTATTATTTTTTGGGCTTTTCGGCCTTTTTATTTGATAGGACACCTAGGTGTAACTTGTTGTCACGAGTTGGATTTAAACCCCTACTTTCGCAGTTGTTTAGATGGTTAGAAATTGTTGCAGTGCCACCCAGATGCGGACTGGCAATTGGGAGAGTAAAGACTTTTCCCGGTGGGACGGTAGTGTTTAGAGGCTGCCCGGTGGCCGCTGCCTGCCAGCCAGCAGACCTGTGTGTTGTGTCAGTGTCCACTCTCTGTGGAAAAGCAGAGATGAGCAGCGCGGCGTCCGTGGTCTCAGCTTCAGGTTTATACAGGACGCGCTATGGAGATTAAGCGGGACAATGCAGCAATATTACCAGATGATAATAGTGGAGGACTGGTCAGAGACCAATACATTCATGATTTCATTTTCTTTGTTGCATGTCCTTCTCTAATAAAGGACATTTTGTGTTTTTTATTTTAGCTTACATTGGTTTCATAACGTTCTCAATAAGTCTCACATCTTTGGACCAACACCACAATGCTTCTCAATCTTTTTATTTTGGTGCTGTCACTTGTCAAAAGAATAAAAAAAAAAAACATATTGTTTTACATATGTGCTCAGCATGTATTGAAGTCACTTCTTCCAGTTTTTGTCCCGTTCTGATTGTTCTGTATGAACATTAATTGTACAAAGATATTTAGAATTAGACAGAGCTTATAAAGACTTGCGCATATGGTTGTAAAACATGTTCTCACGTTGTAAGGGTTGGAAATTAAGCCTAGAGTCATAAGGGTCCATTTCCTAAGCAACATTAATTCCCTCTGCTCACTTTTAAGGCAAAGTAGGCTAAATAATAATACATGTATTTATATTCTGCGTTACATGGTAGGCTACTCAAAGACACTGTACTGTGAAACTAGCACATTATCACGTAAAAACAGAAACATGAAACTAGCATATTTAAAGCAATTAAAACACTGTAGCCTACAACTTTGTAAATAAAATGTGGAGTGACTAGTGGGCTAAGTAGATATTTTTACATCCTTACGCATTCATTCAGGTCCGCTATTGTCTGTTTGGCTTTTTCTCTCCGCCTGATAACAGCTGTATTTCCCTTTTTATGCATATTAAATTCTTCACCTCCTCGTTACTTTCCACTAAAAGCTGCTGCTCATTGGATGAAACATATATTATGAGTCTTCTCATTTCTGCATCAGTAAATCTGTGATGGATACCGGATACTGGATAAGCTGTGAATGTGCACTTATCCCAGCTATCTCCACCTGGCATGACATGGCTTCACCTGTTGATCCTGGCTCGGCGAACGTGCAACCGATTAAGCCGCGATGAGCCGATCACACTAAGTCAAGCTGCGCTTTTTTCACTCATCCTGAATATCTTCATTCTACTTTCGTGCAACAGGCCCCAGATGAGTTTTATCCAGTGAAGTATTTTCAGCGGATAAGCTAAAGAACAGGCAAGATCCTCCGCTCATTTGAGGAACGTTCCACCCCCGGTACGATGCACAGAGACATCTTGGCTTCAGCGAGACGTCATCCATGAGACATTGAAGTGTGTAGTCTTTCTAATTACGTATTTTCACAGTCTTATAGAACAGCTAACAAGATACTGAGACTGTCTTGGGTTGAAAAGGTATCTTTTAAATTGATGAACATCATATCTGTAATCCATGGCACAGTTCACACGGGAACCAAAATTAACTTGCCTCTCCTTGTTAACTCTGTTCAGTTTTTCCTGAATTAAGGCCCCATGGACCAGAAGTCGAAGGGCGTGACTTCGGCTCTGTATTCAATCTTTATGTGAGATCTCAGCTTCGCCCATGGCAATGTTTTTTCTGCCTTATTGGCTCACTGGCATTTTGGGAAATTCACAAAACAGTAAATATAATTTCATTTCTGCACCATAAGATCGATATTCAGCCAAATGTCCACCAACATCTGTAGCTGGTTACTTGTTGTTAGTCAAACAATATTAGTGTAAATCATCCTTCATATTGCTCTGACTGCACACAAGCCTTATCTCAATGTTCCTCTGATATTTGGTGTTCTATTTCACAGCAAGGCTCGCATACGATACAGTGTGTAAAAGCTTTAATAATGCTGACGCTGTATAATGCAGCCTAGTGTGCCGGGCCCGGCTATGTGCTGGCACTCTGCTTGCATTTGTGTGTGAGGCTGTTTATTGGCGGGAGGAGGAGATGAGGTCAGCTGTTATAACCAAGCCTAGTACAAAGTACTCTTTGTGCTCTGATGGGGTGTGAATGTGTACGTATTCAAATATTCAATTTTTTCCCCCCTTAAGAGCATTTCCCGCCTATTAATGGATAGAACCGTTAGATGTGAGAAAACTCTGAACCTTCTGCTGAACCTCTATACTGTATGTTGGCCAGCTCTACCAACTGAGCTAACCGGGCCACGGTAGGATAGTTTGTAAATGACAAGTTTGTCCTAGCAAAGCATGGCAGCTAGGCTAGCTCTGTCAAAGGTAAGGCAACAAAATCCAGCTCTAAAGCACACTGGTTGACACATGATCTCTCAATTTATCTGTTGCCAGATTGTGGTGTAACGGGAAGATATGCTAAACTATTTACTGCCCAACAGCCATCACTTCCTGGACCCTCTGCCCGGTCATCTGCAAAAAAGTCTTTATTAATCAAATTCAGACCGACGTCATGGTTGCTGCACAATCTACCCAACCAGAAGGTCCCATGAGTAATAGGAGTGAGAGTAGATGGGGGGGGGGGGGGAAAACAACTTGCACAAGCTTTTTTATTTATTTAAGTAAAGCCATGATTATATTACATGTTTACAAGACTTTCAATATTCAATAGCTAAATAAAGATATGTTATCCATGCATCAGTTAATCTCATTTCATCATAACACTTAGGCCTGGCCAACGTGAGAGAGCAGTTTATATGTTGACTGTATTTGGGGTGTCAAAGGTTAAGGCCGGTTATGCCTACATCAGACGCCTCCAAATAATTAAATGCGCAACTTTTGGTTTCCATAGCAGCGTGCACATAAGTGTGGCTTTATATCACGTTGAAAAAAAACCCGGTGAAATTTCAAATTGCCAAAATTTCTATTCTATTTTATTTATTTTTTGGCACCTATACCACACTGGGCATCCCCACAAGCATCTAAACACAGAGGCCTCAATGAAGCGGAGGGAGAGCATTGCATTTAAAACTTATTTTATAAAGTCTGTTTACAACTCACAGATTTAAGTAGTAGCGTTTGATGCAGTAGGCTCCTAAAAGTAAATGCAAAAAAATCATTAAAAAAAGTTATTCAAAATAGGAAATAGTGAATCAAGATTTTGATTAATCGTGCAGGCCTACTTCTCATCCACCTATTAGCTACCGGTTAATGGGTGTGGCCGACACCAACATCTTGATCCATTGTCATGTGGTCCATGCCATAGAAGGATCTATTGTTTGTGTATAGTGAATAATATGGAAAACTAGGATTTAAAAAAAAAAAAATTGCATACTCAATCGCAATATTGGCAATTGGATTATTTATTCCCATATTGTTCAGCCCTACTCGGTGGCACCTTAAGCAACACTTGACCCCACCTGAGCCCCTTAAATAAAACAATAAATAAAAAGTTTGGCAGCACAGCACTTTTAGTTAATTACCTCTCTGACGAGTACTCTGACCTAAGGGTGACTCACTGCTTTCCTGCTCGTCTTCCTCTGAAGCTTCGTGGTTTGATTGTGTAAAGAAGTGATGGCGTTTTATGGTGGTTATGCTGACGTCATTGCCGGCGACTAGCCTTTTATTTATTTTTTAACTAAGGAACCTTTTTTGCGTTGAAAAATCCATTTTTCCCCCCTTTTTTTTTTTTTTTGCCCCATCCAGTCCATCTCCCCATGCAGCGAGTAAGTCCAGAGCTGGTGACGTCTCAGGAATGTTTAACACATTATACAGTAATGGGCCGGGTTTGCTGTGGCCTTGTGCTGAACGGCAGTTCCTAAATGTTGATTTGTGTGCGAGACGTGTGCTGGGGAGGGGGGGGGAGATTGTTGACACCGCATCATCCTTCTCAACGAGTTTCCTTTGTCGTTTGCTATGGATTTCCGAGGGAGTTTTATCCGAGCTAGGCTTCTGTGTTCAAGTCTCGACAGTGATCTTTGACATGCTCATACAAGAATGCCTGAGTGATGGCGTGTAATTATCAGCAATGAAACGTTAGTATTCTTTAGCAGTGAATTGACTTGGTGTAAATGTGTCTCAGTAATTTACCTCTGTTGCTGTATTGAAGTTGTGTAGGGGGATGTGCCCCAACGTGTTTTGCCAGCAGCATTGCTCAGGATAAAAACACACGCACACACCACATATGTACACACTTTTCATACCAAGAACACACACGAACACACACACACGCACACACAACTTCCCCTCTAAGATCAGGGGGGAGGAGCATTTCCCCAGAAAAATCTGTCTGGACAAAACACATTCCTGTGACGCAATAAAGCAGACGACAAACTGAAATGTGCTGCTCGGACTGTAAAGAGCCTTTCCACTGTGAATGATTCGATTGATTTGGCCATGCACACAACTAGAACAACAAGTCAGTTGAGTGTCTTTGTGTTGTGCTGAAACTGAAATAGAGTAGTGTTTACCCGTCAATCAGTGGAGCACCAAGTTAGTTTTAGGGGCTTTTTCACACCTGTAAGTCCAAACCTATGTTTATGCTCCATGTGTGTACATGTGATCCGGTTAGCTTTGGTTTCACACTGCAATTATGGAAGTGCCCAAAGGCCTTCACGCAATACTTATGTCCTGTCGTCATCACCTACGTGATCTGCCTATCCCGATACTTTTATTTTGATTGGTTTGTAGACGGGCTTCCTGTCCTCCCTCTAGGGTCTAAATTGTTATTTTCCATCCGACGCCTGCTCTTCCCGTTCTGCTGTGGCTTGTTTTGACACATGAACTTTACTTGGGTCTTGAGGAGCTGCCGCATTTACGTAGAGGCAAAGTGAAACCCGCATAGTACATTTCCTACCACTCAACGGCTTAACTGCTAACTTCTCTTCTGCTCCGATTGGGACTCATCCACTGTCACGTCTATCAGCTCGCCTGCTCTTACAACATAACAGCTGACCACAGCTTCCTGTTATTGGTCCGAAAGTCTAAAGCAAAAATAATAGCCGGACCATGGTTCTCCTTGATCCAGACTGAGAGCACTTCTTTTTGTACGACCATGGTCTGGACCTTGGTCAGGGAAGTTTTCACACATGTTGTATTGGTTTGGATCAAACTAAAAAGTCATAAAGTACAGACCAGACGAGGTGGGTGTGAAGCCCCATAAGTGTAATAATTATGATTATAAATCTCTCGCAACAATTTTATGGCTGCAAGTAACCATTATCTGCATTTATAAAGTAATCTATCAATCATCTTAACTATAGAAGAGCGTATTGTCTCTTTTTTTTATTGTTTAAAAATATTGTAATTTGTATTTTTTCATGAATTACTACATCCACCATTTCATTAATACAACAAATTTAAGAAATATTTTCAGAAGGACAATAATAAACCAAAAAAGGGCTTTTAAGGTTGGAGTTGGGTCCATGAGTAACAAAATGCAACATTACACATTTTTCTACATTAAATACAAAAAGAAAGTGGACAAACTGAAAAGAGAGGCCTTTCACAAATGTCCTGTTAGCCCCCATAATATAAAATAAATATATGGTCTTGTATTTTATCCTATTTCATGTACAGTTAATTGTATGTATGTATATTGTAATCTATTTAATTTATATTCTGTGCTGTGCTGTGTGACTGATATTTTGCTGCTGTAACATTATATTTTACCTTTTTTCCCCATTTATCATCTTCATGACCCTTATTTAACAACTTTAGTGCAAATGAGTAATCAATTCTTTACCATGCGGTCAAAGGGTGTATGCCCCAACTTGTCCCGCTTCTGTGGAGAATCCACATTTCCTCTCCTATACTATGAAGGTGAAATGATTTTTAGTAAAGTTTAGTAAAGTCACTGCCCAGACTATTATGGAGTTGGCCAGTGGCGTTTCTATTTGGTTGCTGAGTCTGCAGCAAACCGTTACATGCTGTACAAACGCGCAGACTTTCAGTATTATTTTAACAGTTCTGTATAAATTATACAACGCAACAGCTTTGAAGTGAGTCATGGCCCTAATGGTGTGCCCCGCTCTGGGGAGTGCTGCTCAGCCGGCCCAGATGACATAAGAACAAATCAATGATGCTCCATTGGTGCTGCTCTTAGCGTACACTGTTGAACTGCTGCCCAAACAAGACCATCAGGGATGTGTTATTTTTTTTTTTTTTTAAAGAAATGTAGCAAGACGTGCTGCTGAGGAGAGCTTGAGCAACCAGACTCAGTGAATGACGTTTGTGGCCATGGCTGTTTCTACGGTTTACTACAGCACGACCATCAGCAGCATACTAGGCCTACTAGTACAGATAGCCTGAAGTGCAGCGTTAACGCCGTGTCATGCACGCGGAGCGCAACTTCATGAGGGGGATGGGTGGGAGCCCGCATGTCTGTGTGCTAGAAAAAAATACATTATCGATTGGGGAAAAATGTAATTTGGAGTTTTTTTCTGCCTGGTCCCATGTGTGGGAAACACTGCACACACCCCAGGACCAGGGATTGAACTACTGACTGGTCAATGACAGCTCTACCACCAAAGCCCCACCTCAAACTATTAATTCTTGTTTGTGATGGTGTTAAAATACACAACCTGGCGGAGCAATGGGCTTTTTTTCCCAATCAAACGCTGTTCTCCGCGAGCTATACATCTCCAGCCAATCGGATTGTTTTGATAGTAGAGCCCATCCCGATGTGACGGGAAAGACTAACTGGGAAATTTAAAGTCTACTTGTGCTACATTTGGAGACAACAGGATGTCACACAAATTTCAGTGACACTCCCAAACCGCCGCACCCCCTGCAGAAAATCCTGATCTCCTTTTGGTGATGTGAAGTGTGGTTAAAGCGGTAGAATTACTTCACCAATTACTTTCACCAGTTATACAAACAAAAAGCAAGATTGTCATCAACCGTGGGGATATGATCAGGTCGTGGTTGTTTTTTTTTGTGCTTGGGTGAATGCAGAGGCTCCGTTTGTTTTCATACTTTTTGGACCTTTGCCAATCACGTGCCCGGAACGTGTGTGTTTATGTCTGTGTGAAATGAGATTATGAAACCTGGTGTCCAGCTGCAAGTAGATACATGAAAGAAGAGCAAAGAACACACTGCACACTGTTGCATTCTCTTCCGTGTGTGCTGGCTGTGCTGTGTTAACCGCTGATACAGTATGTAGCCAAGCAGGTCTTCTTCACTTTAATCACCAGCTACACAAGGGATTTTAGATATTTGTTCTGTGTCTAGCAGCAAATGTGAGCTATGTAAAGGCTGTGGACAAGGCAGAAATTATAAGATTAATGCCAAATTAGCTTCACTGGACTTTGATCTGACAGCAATACAAGACTTGACCGCACTACGTGCTGCAGATCAAATACCGCCTCATTAGATGAAGTAATTCCGTAGTGAATGTCTGTTTTACGTTTTTGTAACTCATCTCTCTCTGTCTCTCCAGGTACCGATATCTCCGTCGGAGAGGAGGTAGCCATCAAGTTGGAATGTGTGAAGACCAAACACCCCCAGCTCCACATCGAGAGCAAAATCTACAAGATGATGCAGGGTGGAGGTACTTTATACTCGCCACGTATACACACATCCTGCCACTCTGTCAAGTACTCTGCATCGATATTTACAAGCACTTGAAAATCTATGCGTGCATGCGTGTTAAAAGTTAGACCTTACCATTTTTAGATCTGTTCTGTACTGCATCTTCCGTCACGTGATGCACTCTGGCCCAAAATGAGTTTTCCCCATAGAGAGGTCTGTAAATCAGTTAATACATTTTTTTATTTTATTGAACCATCATTTTTTTTAAATCGTGATGGTTTCACGTGCCGCTGAGCAACCCTCATAGGCACGAACAAGGCTCTGCCTCGAACACTATCCATTTCTCATGATGCATCCATGCTTCAGATGGAGAGAGGCTGCATTAGACCCAAAGTAGTGAATTTTTGAATACTTTTTTTTAATCCCTAATCACATTTTTTAAATATGTTTTTTTTAATAACGCTAATAGGTGGACTCATACTGCACACTTGGCTACTGAGACCCCAGACGTGTGCTTCAACCAAGTTCACACACTAGTTCTCCTTCGCTGGCTGATGAATTCAGGTCTTAATAGTGTTTCCTGCCTTCAGAGCAAACGGCGTACTTGACTTACTTGAGACGGTTGGTCTCTCAAAGCACAACTGTGCACACGCAGGCATTTGTATTTTGGTTCCAGCATGGTAGGAAGTGTTGGGGCCTGGTGGCTGCCCCAGACTGTGGGGGGTATATTTGTTTGTACGTATATAAATAGCTTGTATGCGCTAGTTGCTGAGCTCCAACATTTTATTGCTGTCTGCCTGTAGAAGGAAATGCCAGATGGCCTCTTCGCCTTGGCAACGTCAGCCAATTAGCAGCTACTACAAAACCAGCTGGCCAGTGCCTTTACACTGCTG
Source organism: Etheostoma cragini (assembly GCF_013103735.1). Classification (NCBI taxonomy): domain Eukaryota; kingdom Metazoa; phylum Chordata; class Actinopteri; order Perciformes; family Percidae; genus Etheostoma; species Etheostoma cragini. Next base: position 22,547,439 of record NC_048421.1, read on the forward strand.
CTGTGTGTGTGGTGTAGGGCCGGGCAGTATATCGCTATTTGAGAACAGATGTCACCTTAAATTTTGGATATCTTAATATGGTATAAGTTTAGTCTTTTTTTTTTTCTTTCTTTTTTTACAGGCAGCATTACAGTAAAGTGAACTTTTTCTGGACTTACCAGACCTGCTTGCTGTACTATTATTTACCTTTACCCACTTAGTCAGTATATCCACAATGTTGATGATTCTTTATCTAAAATTTCATCGTGAAACTATTTTGTTAAAGCACCAATAGCCAACCATGCAAAATTGTCGCAATATCCACATCAATGTATTTGGTCAAGATTTGTGATGTTTGGGGGGCATGGGCAGTGTGTGCATGCTCAATAACAGTTTGTGATTTAAAGCCTTAAACAACCATAGACTTGATCAAACAAAGAATTACAACTGAGTGATGCACATATTAAACATCCTCCGTTATGTAAGAAGGCTGTTGGTCTCATTTAAACATAACCGCTTTAGTGCTCCTTGGCATATGATTTTAGTTTCTTTAGTTTCTTAATGTCTTTTTCTAACTTTTGAAACCGTTTGCCTTGCAGTACTAAATAAATAACCACTAAGTATATTCCCCTTCCCACCTGTTTCCTGCTCCCTGCTTTCCTCCAGTGGGTATTCCGACGATAAAGTGGTGCGGGGCCGAGGGGGACTACAACGTGATGGTGATGGAGCTGCTGGGGCCCAGTCTGGAGGATCTGTTCAACTTCTGCTCTCGAAAGTTCAGCCTCAAGACGGTCCTGCTGCTGGCTGACCAGATGGTGAGAGAAAAGAAGAACTGAGAGCTAACAGCTATAGGGACTGTGTCGTTTTTTTGTCGTTATTGTGAAAACGGCGTGTTGCGGGGCTGCACGATATGAGGAAAATATGAGTGTCTATTGCGATACGTTGCAGCCTTTTGCGATGTGTTTATTGCTTAAGTTGATATTGCGATGATAGATAAAAGATATGTTGTGCAGCCCTAGCATGTTTGCATGGTTGGAGTGCTCATGTTATGCTTTTCTCTTTTACTTTAGTGTGTCTATATACGATGCCATATACTCATTTGCATATTAGTTACGTCATTATGTGGTTGTTTGCATAAAGCTTAGTGATTTTGTCAACAAGGTAGATGGAAAGAAATAGAAATCTTCAGCCAAACACTCACAAACTCAATACAGGAAATTATTTGTACCTATAATTATGACTTAGGTAGCTTATCTTTGAAGTAAAACAAGAAATAATACAAAGGGAGGGGAAAACGATCAATAGAGAGTTCTCAAAGTGGCTGGCTTTGGACAGCTCAGCTGTCTTTCTCCTGTCGCGTCCAGCTCTCTCTCCTACTTACACTTGCTCACAACCTGTCCCTTCTCCCCTTTCTAACTGCCTAAGCACACGGGGAGGGGAGGGGAGGGGCTGCTCCGCTGCCAGAGGAGAGAAATACCTTGCATGCTCTCTTATTAACAAAACGCAATGTGTGGTGATTGTGTGGCGCACCGCCACAAATTAGTCTGTGAAAACACTGTAGGTACTCCGCATGTGCGGCTCCCAACAAAGATGGTATAGGGGTGACCTCTAGCTCACCCAGTACGAGCGTGCGCCCCATGTACACAGTCCTTAGCAACGGCCCAGGTTTGTGTCACCCCCCATCTCTCTCCCACCTTTCCTGTCTATCCAGTGTCACTATCTAAAAACGGGAAAATGCCCCAAAAATAACCTTCAAAAAAAACAAAGATGGAACATTAGTGAGATGCCTCACTCGATAGACAAATAACCACAGGGTAGACAATTAAACTACGTAAACCTTTTAAATACAATCGTGAACCTGAAAATTAGCATTATATGAGGTCTTTAAGGCTGACGCCAGATCTTCTCCCGTCTAGATCAGCCGCATTGAGTACATCCACTCCAAGAACTTCATCCACAGAGATGTGAAGCCAGACAACTTCCTGATGGGGCTGGGCAAGAAGGGCAACCTGGTCTACATCATCGACTTCGGCCTGGCCAAGAAGTACCGCGACGCCCGCACGCACCAGCACATCCCCTACCGCGAGAACAAGAACTTGACCGGCACCGCCCGCTACGCCTCCATAAACACACATCTGGGCATCGGTAAGACACGCGTCCTCAAAAGTATTGACGTCTGCCATGATTGGGTAGACCCGTCCAGGCTGCTGATTTGACTTTGTCCTCTCTGTCTACAGAACAGTCCAGGCGGGACGACCTGGAGTCACTGGGCTACGTCCTCATGTACTTCAACCTGGGTTCTCTGCCCTGGCAAGGCCTCAAAGCCGCCACCAAAAGGCAGAAGTACGAACGCATCAGTGAGAAGAAAATGTCCACGCCAATCGAGGTCCTCTGCAAAGGCTACCCATGTACGTTGAGCTGCTCCCTCCCGGATGAAGGATGTTAAGAATCATGTATTATCGTTGAACATAACCAAACCCTCACATGTTCCGCTCTGTTTCCTCCCCCACAGCCGAGTTTGCCACCTACCTGAACTTCTGCCGCTCACTGCGCTTCGACGACAAGCCTGACTACTCGTACCTCCGCCAGCTCTTCAGGAACCTCTTCCACAGACAGGGCTTCTCCTACGACTACGTCTTTGACTGGAACATGCTCAAATTTGTAAGTTGTATTATCACATTGGGGGGGATTCAGTTCATTCTTTATCACCTTGAATGATGCTTGCCATTCAGAAAATGTATTGTCACAGTAATTGGTTGAATACTATCATTTAGCCCAGGTTAATTTATATTCAGTCTTAAAGATAGTGACTGCTTTTTATTTAAAGGTCTGTGTTTCATTTCATTAGTACCGAAGAGAACACTTTTACAGGTCAATGCCATACATTGACATGAAGATTAATTTTGGTAGTTTTCAACCCTATTTTACCCTGCATTGGTGTCTTTAGTGACTAACGTTAACAATTTTTTTTAAACTTTGGTCAAGGATGGAGCGAGAACACTGTACCCGGCAGCCGTGAACTTGGCTGCAGTGTAATCCTAAAGATTGTAAAGATAAATATGCATTATCAGTTTCATCCACTAAAAGTTCTGTTTTTGCCTCTGACAAGCGCAGATTATTATTCTAAGTGTCATTATGGAAAGGATCCCTAAAGAGATGGACCTTTTTGTCAAAGAGTAAGATCCTTTTTGTTAACCCAGAAACTGCTCTGAAGTCGCTATCCACCAGACTCCATTTAAATAAATGATATTTTTAGCGTGTATAGAGCCAGCATATTTTCACATGGAAATGGGTGAGTTTAGGGGTTATTTCCACCAAACCAGAGTAGTGATTGTTGAAACAGTGGAGAACCAAGATGACCTTTGGTAGTTTTCTTTGGTTCCTGTTGACTTTGAATGAAGTGTGTTTTCAGGATGATAAAAATACTCTTCTGGCGGGTTCGGCGATGGAGATTTCGGGTCTGTAAACAAAAAGGATCTTACTGTTAAACAACACCGTAGTGATCCTTTCCATAATGTCATCCGACATGAGGAATAATACTCTGACTGGAATGTTTATCAGTGTTTGTACCTACTCAGATAGGAAAACCAGAAAGAGACTATTCAGGTTAAAAAGGCAACGGCTACTGGATATTGAGAGCCAAACCGTGTGTGTGTGTGTGTGTGTGTCGTGTGCCAGGGTGCCAACAGGGCCGTGGAGGACGCAGAGAGGGAGCGTCGGGAGCGTGAGGAGAGACTGAGGCACAGCAGGAACCCCGCAGCCAGGGGCATGGCCTCGGCCTCTGGAAGAGCCAGGGCGGCTCCGGAAGTCGCCGCCCCCTCACCCCTCAACCCTGCCTCACACACAGGTCAGCACGCACCAGTGTTTCCTCCATGGTGATTTTTCAGTGGCGGCCCACCATGGCAACATTGTCACCACGGTGTCAGAAATAGGGTTGTACCAAAAATGTAGTTGCATTTTAAATGATCCTGCCGACACAATGCACCCACCGTAGGCTGCCACGCACACTGAAATTTAACAACAAGTAGAACTATTCAGAGGTTATTGGGCTCGTCCAGGTTAACGCCTCATACTGTTGTGTTGATGGAGTTTATTGTCAAAACCTTCGCTTTCTTTAGAGTCAACTATTACACGAACCGCTCCACCAAAAACATCACCGCGGTGGGTCCGTCCTAATTGCAGACGTGTTGTAGATGTCATGTGCCCAATAGTTCCTCAAAAAATACCTGTACTTTTAACAGGAAAAGGAAAAAGGGGAAGGCTGAAATCAACTCACTGACCAGTTATAATCCAGCCCATGTGTTGTAATCTAGACGACTACAGCCGGTTCTCTCCCATCCACCCATTGGAAACGTCTTGACTTTTTTGTCTTCCAGGTCTGGAGAAGGAGAGGAAGGTGAGCATGCGTCTTCATCGTGGGGCACCTGTCAACATCTCCTCCTCAGACCTGACGGGACGCCAGGACACATCCCGCATGTCGTCACAGGTAAGACACGCACAGCTTAGTTGTTAGGCACCGAATCCACAACAGGTCTGACGTGCCAAACTGCACAGTAGAGCAGAAAAACAAATCCCACTTAGTGGAAAGTAAAGAGAACAAAGGGAGGACTTTGCACTGCATGCCAGTAAATATTATGCAATATGTAATTCATACTTAATTGTTTTAACAAGTAGTCACCAAAAAAGGAACTATACATCACAAGAGAGCACACTGTATCAGCATGTGCAGACTTCCCTTTTCACTTGTTCCAAATGTAGTTTGTTCCCCTTTTTTTCGTTTTACGTTTGCTGACATGAAGCAGCCAAACGGCAATGGTTTTGTAACAGTTTGTTTTGTAACGGTTGAGATTAGGAAGTTTTAGGACGTCCAGGTTTAATTTTCTGTCTTTTTTCCTTTAAAAGTGGGTGGAATGTTTGTCATTGTCATCATAAGATTAAATGTCAATACATCTCATTAAGCTGACTCTTTTATCCAATGCAACAACCACAATTGCTTTATATATCAGAGGTTGCACACATCTGGAGCAACTATGGGTTTAGTGTCCCCTAAGTGGTGTTGCTCAGGGACACATTGGTTGATGTGTCACAGTGGGAATCAAGCCCGGATCACCCACGTCAAAGGCGTGTGTCATATCCACTGCGCATGTTAAGGGTTCAGAATGTGACTTGTATGAAAAATAACTTTTTGTCATATTTTCTCAAAATTGTTAGTATATTCTGACTGTAGCACTTCTGGCAGATAATCGGTGACAAAAATGTGTTTTTTTATGCTCCTATTGTCTTTTGCAAGTTTCCTCAAATGTTTTCCGAAATATTTTAGCCACTGTTCAGCTGTTAAATGAGTTTGTGACCAAGCCTAGCCAAAACAAAGAAACCAGCCATCAGCTGGCGCAAACTTTTTTTCCTTTTTGTTTCTGAAAACATTTGGGGATGTTTTTAACGTACTTTACTCTTTCGAACAGCACATTAAAAGTAGGCCTGCATGATTCGCGGGGAATTTATTCTTTTAAGCTTTTTTTAGCTTAGGATTGATATCACGATTCTCTGCCTCGATTTATTTATTTTTCTCACAAAGTGTAATGTTTATTGCACGGGTGAACCATGACAAAACAAATTAACAATTTGTTTAAAAAATGAAGTTGTTAACAGGGTGATTTTATTCTAACAATTAATCGTGCAGGCCTAGTAACTGACTCTCAACGTCAAGTCCCACGTTTAGGGCAGCGTTTCACAATCCAGCCCGTGGATCACTCCTCAAAAACATACGTTTGTATTTGGCATGGATGATGACATCATCACTAATGACTTTGTTTCCGTCTGTCTCCTGCAGGCCCTGTCCCGGGTCACACCCAGTGGCCTTCAGTCCGCAGCTCCCCGGTGAAACCCTCCCATCCATCCGTGCACCATGTAGGCCTCAACGTGCTCCACCTGCAGCGTACACACACACACACACACACACACCTAAATAATACACACACAGGACTCTGAAATGACAGAAGACTACCAACTAATGCACCGGAGTTTTGCTGCGCTCTTGTTCACTTGACTGAGGAAAAGATGCACAACCAGCAGTGTGTGTGTGTTTGTGTGTGTCGGGGGCGTGAGAGCTAGGCGGGTGGAGTACAGTTTGGTAGCAGCCACGGCTTCCCTTCTTCTCCAATGGAAGATGTGGAACCCCCTCTCTTACAGTTGATCAAGCCATGGATACACTTTCTTTTTAAACTTTGGTTTTTACTTAATTTTGTTCTTTAGCATTACACCTTCTCTGACACCAGCTCCACTGATCAGACTTCAAAAGGGCTGGAGAATGATTCTGTAAGCTGTTAAATAGTGTGTGGGACATTTTTGATTTTGAAAGCAAGAAGACGTGATCCATCATAGCAGTGTTAAAGGCCACTGACTCCTTAAACCCCACAAGTCAACATTTTATTTTTTTTTGTTCAAGGTTTAAATGTAAAGGTAGGATAACCCCCTTGTTTTTAAGAATAGGACAAAAGGTATTTGAATGTTCTATTTTTTTTTTTTTTTTCTTCTGGGTCCTCCTTGGGTGCATTGCAACCAGGATGTTGTAGTTAATCCAAAAAACACACGGCATATTTTCTGTCATGCCTTCAGGTTGTGACGAGTGTGCTGCCTTGGAAAGCTGTGAATGAATCGATCTGTCCACAATGAATGGATGAGATGTTGTTTTTAAGCCGATAAATAGTGATGTGGTTTTGTGTGTGTTTGTGTGCTTCTGTCTTAGGGTTATACAAGCTCAAAGGGGTGGGGATAAACATGTTGAGGCGTCTTTACTTTTAGGGGTTTAACATCCTGACCTCACTCTGGACCACTTAACCCTCTGGCCATTTCCTACCTAGACCTCGTCAAACGCTCACGGTCTGCCTCCCACTAATGTCATTTTTCCAATGGAATGCTACAACATTCTACTCGACAGTTTCAGCCAACCAGCACAGAGCAAACAAGGAGCTGGTATAGCCACGTCCAAGACGGCATAACAACTCCACAACGGAGGCATAATAGTGGTTATTTTGCAGTCATTATTTTGGAAAAATGCATCCTGGTGAGCAAAACAAACGGCTCTTTAGTGTGTTTGGTCTTCTAGCCTCATTTAAAATCATCTGACATTGACTATGTGCCAATACAGCAGATTTTGCGACATGGTAACACAGTGTACAACCAAACTATGTCAACTCTACTGGAGCCAGTCTGTCCTTGACATATGACAACATTAAAGGCACACTCCACCAAGTTTACACATCAAGATCAGTTTTTTGTCACAAAGAGAACTGCTCAGCCTGTGAAAACGGGTGTAGATTGTCATCGGTTGAGCAGACTTGAGTTGCATCATGGGAAATGTAAGATCGAGGGCTTTTGGGGATTGATCCACACAATGCGGGGGCGGGGGCATATATCTTATCTTTTGCCTTCCTTTTGACCTTTTTTTTTTTTTTTTCTAATTTAGTATTCAAGTCCCACAACTTTATGGGAGCACAAAACAGGATGCCAAGTGTTCCTGATTCTATGCCTCTGACTTTTGATGTATAGTGAAATAAAAAATAAAAACAGGTGGCGTAAATGGAGCACAATAAGAGACACAAGAGCCTAAAGGCTTAATGTAATAAGTACACTTCAATTAAACCTTGATCAGCTGATCTTTCTGACCAACTCGGGACATCCCCATGAGGAGGTCTGTCGAGAGCTGTGAGAATCCAGGTAGAAAATGGACCGGTGTGCCTTAACATCGGCTAAATGGAAAGCGAGGAGGTTTTGGAGAGCGAGTGTTGTCTTAAAAGGTCTCAGCTCTACTGGAGCTACGAGCCCCAGTGACCTGCGTCCTTCCATCTGAGCGGTCGGCCGATCCGACCAATGAATCCTGCAGATTTGGAAGTAGGAAATCCTCAATGTGGTAGACTGGTTGCAAAGTATTGTAGGCTGTTTTTCTGTAGCTTGAGGGAGAAAGGGTTGTAGTGGTAATTTGTACATGTTTGTTATGTTGTGTATAGAATGTGCTTACTGTCGACCATGTCCACATGAGCCGCTGTATGGTTCCGGATAATAACGGAGGTGTATGGAGGGACTGGGAATGCCTCACTCTATTAGTTTAAAAAACATATATAGATATATAATATACCTCACCTGGGGGCTTGCAAAACAAAAACAAAAAAAGTGATGGATTGATATTGTTTGGCACACTGATGATGGCTATGATAGATGCAAGTACACTTTAAGGGATACTAGTTTTTTTTCAGTCTGTCATGTCTGCTTCTCTCAGTTCTTTATTTGTTTCACCTCCTGTCCAATGTTGCTTTTAACTGCAGTGGATATGGTCGCTCATGTCCCGCAATGCATTCTTACTGTGGATTCATGGGAAATCTTCTCTTTCCACTCCCACCTTAAGACTTTTGCTCCTCATTTGTAATGCCACTGTATTTGTGTATTTTAAAAGTGTAAATAAATTAATAAGTACTTGTATATGTTGTTGTTTTTTTATTGAGTGAGCTGGCTGAAATTAAAAGCTGAGAAATTGAGAGATTTGGGGAGGGTTTGCATATTTTCTTGTGTTTAAATTGTTAGGAAAACCATCCTCCTGAGACCTAAAATGTCCATACCAGAAATCATAATGACATTGTTTGGACCTACGGTGTACACACATCATCTTTAGGCCCCACAACTCAGTGATTGGGGATCAGGCTGTTCTCTGGAAACTGTTAAATACCTGAAGCTCACTACACATAAAATCACAAGTCTACATCAGTGCTAACAATGTGTACGTAGGCGGCATAACAACTTCGTGATTTGATTATATATTATGTCAGAGATATATGTTATAAAGATGTTCCCCTAGTGACCAGATAAATAATTGAATGTCGCTTTAAAGTGTTACGTCACACACTAAAGCACTTTTTCGCACAAGACTAGTATTACCGGGGGACCTGTAATAATGGCGGAGGTCATCCTCAACATTGAATGCATGACAATGTCATTAAATGAGTAAAATACAGATGTCACTTTTCCTGTATGAATGCACCGCACAAAAGCTAAACAAGAGGGGACCATTTCTAAATTACATATGGTCCCCTTGTAATAAAGTCCCATGCAAACAGGGCTTAAATGTCCCTTGACATGGTGCTCTTTGGATGCTTTTGATATAGACCTTAGTGGTACCCTAGTACTGTATCTGAAGTCTCTTTTATATAGACCTTAGTGGTACCCTAGTACTGTATCTGAAGTCTCTTTTATATAGACCTTAGTGGTCCCCTATTCCTGTATCTGAAGTCTCCCCCAACATTCAGCCTTGGTGCAGAATTCCAACCACTAGAGCCAGTCCCACAATGAGCTTTCCTTAGTATGTGCCCTTTCTGAGTCTGTAGCTTTTTTTTTTTAGCTTTCAATCCTATGCTAAAAAAAATAGTGATCTCAGTTTGTAGCCACTGGGGGACCATAGGCGTTCTGGGGAACTCATATTAATGTTAAAGAAAAACTCATAAACCTAAAACAATCATGCTTTTAAAAGACACATTAACACAAACATTTTAGTAAACATGAACAACTATCCAAATCAAAAAACTGGGTGCTAAAACTCAAATGTGTGATGTGATCAAGTATGAAGTGCTCTCCATAGTTAATGAAAAAGATTTTCCAGATGACACAGAGCACCCAGGGGGATGTTTGGACTATATGAAGACATTTTCTGTTTCACAACTGAAGACTCCCATTCGTTGTCAGTGGGAAAATACTAATACTTCCTTACAGACCACCACTGGGGGGTGCTATGAGGCAACATGAGCACCTACTGCAGGACGGTTAGACAACAGGTCATGCTTCTCCTCCCTGCAGGATGTGAAGAGATCCACTCTGAGAACTCTCAAACCAAAGGAGAGGAAGGATACAAAGCAATATATGAAAAGTTATTTCTCATTTCTGCTTCTTCCGAATTCTACAATATTCTTTGATTTTTGTTGTTTATACTGATACGCCTAATTCATATGCACATAACTGTAGAAAAACAAGGACGCAGTGTGGATAGAGTAAGATAGTGATATTGCGGGGCTTAGTATTCTGTGTCTGAAACCCAGCATTTGGTCAAAGTGGAGGACGCCTTCGTGGGACAGGTAAGCAATCAACAGCTGACTGTGATACAGGAAGACACGTCTGAGTCTCTTAATACTTAAAGCTGCACTAATCTAAGCTTTACATCTTGCAGCTCATTGTTCTCAGATAACCCCCCCCCCCCCCCACCTTGAGTTTTTATTTTCATACCACTTTCTACTTCTACTCTGCTACATTTCAGAGACAAATATTGTACTCCACTACATTTATCTGACAACTTTAGTTACTTTACGAATGCAGATTTATGCACATAAAACACAGTTCATAAAATACAATGTTTCATTATTAAGGACCCAACTTTTAGTCCAGCTGAAATAATAAAACATAACTGTATGGATTGTTTCCAGTTTGTGAAATGTGAGGGGTTTTCTCCTTTAAGTACCTTTACTTTTAATACTCTTAAGTACATTTTCCTGATGATACTTTTACTTAAGTAACATTTTCAGTGCAGGACTTTTACTTGTAACAGAGTATTATTAGTGCTTTTCCTTGAGTACTTCTTCCACCACTATATGCTGACAGTTACGGAAGAACTCAGGAGCAGCACAACTCTGGGTATGTGAAGAGTGGCGGGGGGGGGGGGGGGGGGGGGGGGGGGGGGGGGGGGGGGGGGGGGGGGGGGGGGCATATATCTCCTGCAGATGTTATCAAGTTTGGGTTTGCTGGCACCATAACGTGGGCACCGCAAACAACGATGCAAACCCAAATCTTGTTTTGCAAGGTCAGTCTATCTCTCTGGGGAATAGGCTAGGCCCTTTACCCTGTTTCCACCGACCTTTAAAAGGACAAGGTCCTTGAACACAACATTCAACAGCTACTAGACTCCCTCAACCTCTAGAGACACCTATATGCTATTCATCACTGAACACAGGGAAGGTTTGGTGTTGTATGGCCGAATTAATCTTCCGTCCCTGGACCCGTGACTTAGGAAGACCTGATGTCACCTAGAGTTTCTCCATTGTCTTACCACAACCAGGGCTGCATCTCATGTTGCTTAAATTGACTCCTCGACTCCTCCACCCACCTCCCTTCCTCGCGTCTTAATCCCTCCCACCGAGAAGGCACGGCAGCTGTATGGGTAGTGTTATCAACCCTTCTCAGCTGCACACTTTCCTGGTCCTCGAGGCAGAATTAAGAGCTATGAGACGGCCTTCCGGTTCAGCCCAGGACCAAGGAGATATAAAAAAAAATAAGGGACGTGAGATGTACCCATGGTGTTTCATGGTGTCATCAGGCTTATCTCAGTGTGGGATTGAAGACTACTGTTATACTCTAGCAGTAGTTTTACCTGGACCCACAGTGACGGACACAAGAAACTGGAAGACTGTTGTAATGCTAAAGGGGGCAGCAGCAGGGTCCACTCACTCCCAAGTGAGAGTTTCCAGGGCATCCAGGCAGAAAAGATTAAAAAAAATAAAAAATAGACTCAGGCTACGTTATTTATTGAGGGGAAATTACAGTTTTTCACTCCTTGTTATTTACACACAGACCTGAAATACACACACATGCCCAGGGCTTATACATTTGTTAATGAAGAGATGTCAGAGTAAGGGGACCTGAACCGGTTCCTAAGCCAAGTCTCAACAGAATTAGCAACTGCCACCCGAAAACGACATATAGCAAACAGCCACAGGCTGGATTTGTACCTGCGGCTGCTGCGGTAAGATGAGCCTTTCTACAGAAAAGGAGTGCCGGGCCACATGATCCACAGAGAGACAACAGGCAAGGCTGGATGTGACTGGACGGAGAAGGTGTGCATGGCAGATCTGAGTCACAAAGAAGGGGAAAAAACTGGATCAGGCAGGTATGTATTTATAAAATGTAAAAACAGGGCAGAATTACAACATAATTCACTCGGGATGAGGCCAATATGTAACCACAGAAGCTTTCACAACAAACTAGTGAAGAGGAAGAACTGGTTTAATAACACAGACACAAGTGATTTAACTTATTCTGGCTGATTGGGTCGTTGCTCAGGTTAAAGGTCAGCCAGAGCTTTAATGGGAATTTATTAGGGCACAAGTCTATTCTACCAATAATAAAGCTGTCATCTGTCGTGTCCTAACAGGTGCAACAAAGCTGCCAAGAGACTCGTGAAGATCTCAATCAATCACACCCACACAGTCCTGGGAAGAGGTCCAATCAGCCAGATTAACTGACATCACGCGTGTGGTTGTTCACGGCCCATCTGAGCTTTCTTTTTCTCAAAGGCAGAGCAGGATACCCAGGGCTCGGGTTACACCGATCGCCATTTCTAGCCGCTGGGGGACCATAGGCAGGCTGGGGGGGGGGGGGGGGGGGGGGGGGGGGGGGGGGGGGGGGGGGGGGGGGACACATATTAATGCTAAAATCATGAAGCGGCAATCAGAGGAAATGGACCGCAGGTGTGATGAGCAGCAGGTGTGATGAGTGTGTGGAGAGCAGAATGTAGGTCAGACACGGCCAGACACACAGGACAGAGAGGAGAAACGACAAAAACAACAGGGAGAGCCTAACAACTAACCTACAGATTAACAGAAAACCCCTGATGCAAACCATTTAACCCTTGTGTTGTCTTCCTGTCAACCATGGGGAAAAAAAATGCTTTCTCCAACTTTTTTTGTCACTATTTCAATGTTATGGGTGCTTTTTTCAGTTTTTTTTTTTTCAGTTTTTTGATATTTCTTATTTGACATTTTCAGCACTTATTTTGAAAGCCTATTTTTTTTATGATTAAAAAAAACTTACACCGGGTCAAATTTGACCCATGGACAACATGAGGGTTAAAAAAATAATATTATTGATTGATGACATTATCAAGTTGCATTATGGGGATTGTAGGTGTTTTTGGAAGTTGACCTTTTTTTCCATCTTCAGTTTATGAAAGAAAACAAACTAATTCACTGTACTTGTCCTTAAAGATACTTTGAAATACTAGTTAGCATGCTGCATTTTTGAATTCAGTTTATTATGTGATAATGCATTTAAAAATAAAGGGTCAGCCTACCTTTACGGCCTTGTTAAAGACACCAATGTTAGCCTACATCCCACCATTTTAAGCTAACTAGGCCTTATTGAACTAGATAATCTTGTAAAGCGCATTTCCCACAAAGATAAAAGAGTATACCACCCAGGCCTCCACTACACACACAACTGTATACGTTCATTTGTCACATACAGAGACAGTTACAGAGTAGCTTTCACGACTACACTGTTGACAAAACCACTGGCCAGAAATAGCGGCGCGCGCCGTGTCCTCATTGGTCACTGCTGAGTGGCGCCTATGACTTAGGATGCGATCATTTTAGACCCGCCCTTCAATTGCTACTATTGGCCAGGCGTCCATGCTTACGAAAGGTAACGTAACCCCATTTGTACAGGTCCTATCCCCTGACCAATCAGCTATCCTAACCTTCCACTCGATGTCAAATGGCTAACCCCGGCCAATCGACCACTATGGGTATAGGCGTGGTCATAGTGGGATTCGTCATTTTTCGTGTGGGAGGCGTTAGGACCCAGCAGCGCAAGGGCTGCTGCTGCTCCCTGCCCACTGTATGCTGATGGTCTGTGGACGTGCGGGCAGAAACGCGGCTCCGGTGATGAAGCTGGACGAGGGACGGTCACAGCTCTAGGCTGCATCCCCCGGTAAGAGAGTCAACGGTTTTTCACTGCGTCATCACGACTCATCACATTCAATCTCTCCGCTTATAGAAAATGTAAGTCAATATAATATCCTAGTTATAATAATAATAACTTTTATTTATTAAGCGTATTTCAAGAAACCCAAGGACACTTTGCAGAATTACTGTGGCTAAGCTAAAGGAGGTTGTAGGCTGATGTAAACAGGTGGTGTTTCAGGAGTTAAAAAAAAAATGTCCAGGGATGTTGCATTTCGGATATCTGCGGGGAGGATGTTCCAGATGGATGGGGCCGGAATGCGTCCGTCACTCACCGTTAAGAGGGAGGCACCTGTCGTCCGTCTTCTCGCGTGGTTTTAAATTGACATTTTTGATGGATGTTTCTTTTACGACGCCAGCCACTAGAGATGCTGTATGGAGTGTCGTGGGAACAAGTCAGGACTGGCTGGTTTAGACTTAAAACTTAAAACCCTTTTATTTTGAAATGGCATAGGCCTAGCCCTATTTTCAGAGTAATTTACAAAAGAAATTCATTAGACAGACATTTTCATTGGAAGGGCTTGATGACACTAATGTGTGGTGTCAAGGAAACATAACCTGACATTAGTATAATTATTGATAACTTAATAAATTAATAATAGCCTTTATTATAGCGGACCGTTGAAGAGAGACAGAGAGAGAGAGAGAGAGAGAGAGAGAGAGAGAGAGAATGACATACAGCAGGTGAGCTATTCAATTCAATTCACTTTTAATTTGATTTGTTCATAAAATGTAAAATTATTTAACATTTTATCATACCTTTACAATAGCCTTGCTTCTTTACTTTCCTTTTGAAGTTCTTAAAACACTTGGTTAGCAAATTATTTACACATTCAGCAGAAACAGTCAAATTAATTTGGACTTGTCGATATTCTCTATAATTTTAGCTCTGTTTTTGTCTCTACCAATGAAATACTCTCTTTAGCTGCTATATAATCCACTATGTTCACCAGCTAGTCTCTATCTCTATATATTACTCTGTAGGGTAAATGCCAACACCAACATAGGTTCTTTTGCCACTGACTCAGATTGTTATTATATGTGTCTGACTACATCATGGGAATATAGAGTGCCTGATGTGTAATCATGTGTAGCCTCAGGCTACATCAACGTGACCACATTTGAATCTAAAGGTCCCATGGCTGGAAAATGTCAGTTAATGAGTTTGTTTAGCATTAATATGTGTCCTGCAGCCCACCTATGGTCCCCCGGTGGCTAGAAATAGAGATAGTTGTAAAACCGAGCCCTGGGTATCCTGCTCTGCCTTTGAGAAAATAAAAACTCAGATGGGCCGATCTGGAATCCTGCCCCTTATGAGGTCATAAGGTAAAAGGTTACCTCCCCTTTCTCTGCTTTGCCCGCCCAGAGAATTTGCCCACCCATGATAAAGAGACACCATGGCTTTCAAACGAGCAAAGTGGCAGTTGGTCAAGGCCACACCCCCACCCTCCACCTTGCCCTTCAGACTTCAGTATAAGGAGACCACTAAGGCCCATGTAAAAGAGACTTCAGACACAGTATTAAGGGACCAGTAAAATCTATATAAAAGTATCCAAAAAGAACTATGTCATGGGACCTTTTAAAAACAAAAATCTTAGGTTATATGTTTATGCTTCAGGACCAGACTTCTTAGGTGTTTTGGAGCCCCTAAAACTGAGAAATTTGTATAGCACTGTAATGGTCTGTATTGAATGTATGTATCCTGTCTGCACCACATTGACTGCTGCTGTGTAAGAACACAACGCTTTCAAGCTTGGCAGCAAAGTTAGCTTCCCGAGAAAAAAAAAAAGACTTCATACCTCAGTATAACTGTTCGTACCTCAGTTGTGTTTTAAGCCAAGCCAGTGGGCACGATCTTACCCGGCCCAAAGTCACTTTTCTTTTTTTTTTTTTACACACACAAACACAATCAAACACACATTTGACGGACATCCAAGGCAGAGTTTATAAACTGCTGACAGATTGTCAATTAGGGGTGGGAAAAATAATCGATACAGCTTAGTATCGCGATATTTTCTCTGCCAATACTGTATTGCTGCACAGACAGCAAGTATCATTCTTTTATTATTAATGTGTTGGTCAGTTTGTCCCATTGTGCAACAATAAGATTGAAGTGATATGAACAAACAGAGAAACTTTTTAGATAAAACACATGTTGTCAAAGTTTCCTTTTTGGGAAGTCGTTTGAAATTGGGAAAAATTGGAAGTTGGAAAAAAGGTTATAAATTGCAGTATATTGCAATATGTTTAAATTCCAATAATATTGTATGGGGGCATAAGTATTGTGATATTATCGTATTGGGAGGCATCTGGTGATTCCCAATTCCCATTGTCAGTGGTGCTGTTTAGCTCGGTAAGCTTGCTGACTGGTGTCGAATCAGTGCCAGCACCCAGCTCTTCCTACAGACTTGCAACTGTCTGACAACTCTTCGACGACTGCCACACAGTTGCCCCTTATGTGCCAATGCCACTTGGACGATCTCGGTCCTACTGGCTTTCGTCAGCTAAACTCAAACTAACAACTCTGAAACGACCGACCTCTCACAGAGCTCTGTAGCCGAGTCACAAGACCAGTTGGCAGTTGCCTATAATTTCATACATCTTCAAACAACATCTTCAAAACCCGTTCATGACAAGGTGTTGGTTTGGAACATGGACCCTTTCTCATTCACATTAGATAGTAAAATGTTAAATAGTGCAGCTTTAAAGATGAAGTCCTACCAAACTCATGTTACATTTCAGACGTGTTGTGTTCTGTTTGTCCTACGAATGGCTAACATCTGGAGGTCGGAGCTCTCTTCATACAGTCCATTAACCTTCTGGGTCATAAATGCTGCTAATAAATCAACTTGACTGGCTGTAAGAACAACAGCCTTTAAAATTATATATACATTTTATTGATTGAGAAATCACTATCAATAGTGATTTGAAATACATTTTGCTTTTTGAGTCTACCAGCCCCTCGAGATCTTGAGGTGCATGTTTTAAAATGTATGCTTTTATACAATCATAGTGTGTGTAGTTGTTTGCAGATAAGCAAAGCCGAATCCATCACGTAGATTTTTGGAAGAGTGTAGCATCAAGACTTTATCTGATATCCAAGGAGACCCAGAGGACAATCTTTATGAAAGCAGACAGGCCTATTACAGGGCTTTGTTTCCAAAGCTGTGTATGAAATAATGCAGCATCTTGCCCTGGGGACTGACTGTTTACGTCACAGTGTGTGTGTGGCTTGAAATGATCATGTTACCTAGAGACACTGGATTTTCTGGCTGTTTTGGTGGGAGGAAAAAACCCACACAGCTCGTTCCTTTAGGTTTTCAAGAGGTTGTAAATAAACTGATGGCGCCCCTGACAATTTCCCCATAGTCCAAACAGCAGATGAGTGTCTCTACTCGGGATGGGCATCATTCTGACTCTTCCTTACAATTCTGGTTCTTTGACCTATTTCATGCCTTAAATTGTTAATACGTTTTAATTAGTTGATAGTTTATGGGGATTCATTCAAAAGAATTAGGTTTACACACCGTCCTTAAGTAGTAGAACAATGTTATGTACTCCAGCACAATTAAAGATTTAAAAAAGAAAAAACACAATAACGATGTGCTTGATAGGTTTGGAATATTTTGGCATGCAGATGTTCAAATGTATCCAAATCTATTCTCAGGCTTCCATGGCAGGGTCAGTTTGAAGGTAACACTAGCTTACAGGAATAGATCAGAATGTGATTATTAGAAGTGTTGCACAGATAAGGAGTATTTTGAAGGTAACTGTCCCACAGAAAGAGACCGACTGAGGTGTGTGAGGACAAGAAGAATATGGTCACTCTTGTATAGACATTTGTGTGTGTACAAACGGCGTCTCTCTTTGACATGAAAGTTTGTTCATGAATTTCCCGATATCAAACCCAGATATCAGTTCTGACTTTCAGCTTTGATTCAGTGGATTTACACAGTCACATTACATTGACAGTGTTGCAAGTAGTAGTAGTAGTAGAGTAGCTCTTTTAAAAAAAAATGTATTCATATTAATAGGATTTTATTGATATGCTTTTTTAAGGGGAGCAAAATTCATTGGCAAAAATTTCAATAAGCTTAAATAAAGTCAATGTCAATTGTATTTGTGTAGCACCTTTCCTTTCACCTAAACCCAAAGCATACTCATTAAAATAAAGCATAAATAGGAATACACAACAAGACATTCATCAAAGACAATCAAGACTTACAAGTCTCTTACACACACGCACATTCGCGCACACACACACACACACACGTCTCAGACTTTGTTTGACCTTAAAAACTTCTCGGTTGCCTTTTTATGTCTCATTTCATTGTCCAGCTGCATTGTCCTTACATTGAAATATTACAAAAATAAAGAGCCTTATTTTTATGGATTTCCCTTATTGTACTTTTACTTTCATACTAACTTATAGCTCTACTCTGCACTACAAGAACACTGCTCTTTTTTATTTCCATGCCTTGCATGGGCTAACGATGAAGCTAACTTCTTGCCTGGGACATGTTAGCATTAGCCTCAGTCTTGTAGCAATAAATAGTATAGTCATCAAGTACATACAGTATATAAGATCCCTTTTATGTGGTTCTTGTCTTAAAACAAGTCCACTTGAAATATGTCAAATTCAGCTGAAGGCAACGTGTTTAACTAGCTCATGGAGCTCATTTTAGCTTAATCAGCTAGCTAGCTAAACCTGATAAAATCTGTGAGAACAGTTGTTATTATCAGTTGCCGGAAAGCTGCTTGTTAAAAGTTTATTTTGTTTAAAGTATTTTGAAGGTAAATCTGCTACTGTCATCGTAAACGACATAGTTTATGTTCCACTAGAACGTAAAGCTTGACAGCCATAGCAACAGTAGCAACTAGGGTTGCACGATAAGAGGACAATAAACGCGATAACGTTGTTGAATATTGAGATAAAAAACAGATAAAGTGTACTCTGGCCCACTGGTTTTGGTATTCTTCTAAAATACAAAAAAACTGCTTGTTGAATTTAAAAGAAATGCTATGAAATCATTTACAACATTTTATTTTGAACAAATAGAACATTCAATTGAATATAAAATGGACTCCCGACATTGCACAGGCCTCGTAGCAACAGTAACCGAGGGGGGCAGCACTGAAATTATTTATATCTGAAATAAAGGTACACACTTTGTAGGATTTTTATAAGATTTTTGAATCCTTGAACTGTTTTCACTTTCTTGTTCTTAGTTTTAGTTGCTGTTGCGTGTTGGTCCAATCAGCGCTGATGCATATCATGTGTGGCTGTGAAGATTTCTGAGGGGAGAACGTCAGAACCTGTGTGAGTCTCTACAACCCACTGTTAGCATTCACTTCTCTGCATCCCTACCATAGACTGTAAAAATCTGTATATCTGAGCTGAATCATGTTTTCGGATATTGTATAATCTACAGATTTGCAGCTTTAAGGGCATACAATATTTAAAGCTTTAAGAGTGTCTGGCAATTCCAGTTAATGCTAATTGCATCACAGTCCATCTAAAAATGGTAATACTAATTAGTAATGTTAAACTCTACACATAACGTCTTTGGCAAAATATGTTTCGTCTCCGAGCAGTCTTATCATGCTGCAGAACTAAATTAGATGCACTTAAAGGGAAACTCTAAGTGCATGCATTTTTCTTTTTCTTTCAGCATTTCTCTCTGCCATTAACACACAGCCTTAGAGCACCATGGGAGGCGTGGCAGTGGACGTGGACACAGGAGGGGTGAAGGCTCCAGATGGCGGGTGGGCCTGGGCGGTGCTGGCCGGCTGTTTTGTCATCACAGGTTTCTCCTACGCTTTCCCTAAAGCGATGAGTGTCTTTTTCAAAGAGCTGATCAGGGAGTTTGGGGTGGGATACAGCGACACTGCCTGGATCTCCTCCATCCTGCTGGCCATGCTCTATGGCACAGGTAGGCTGCTCTGTGAACAGTACATACAGCCCAATACAAGTGGACACAACTAACTGTTGAATTCTTTTATGCACCTTTGCACTAAACACTCCTAGACTACAATACAGTGCTTTTTTTGTTCACTTTATTTATTTGTCACATGCACAACCATTTTAGCGGAGCAGTCATTGGCAATTAATTTATTATTCTTAGGAAAACACAGTAAAAATAAGAATCCTACACATAGACATACAATACAAAATATTGCAGAACTTTATATTATAATTAGACTAAAATAAAATAGAGCATAACAGAAAATGGTAACAGAAAATACTGTGTACAGTGTATCTAAACTGTGATGTGTTCAGGTAAAAAAGGTAGTGAAAGTTGTGTAAAGGTGTGGATAGTGTGCTCTGAGGAACCTGTTGCGGTGCACAGAGTTCAGCATGGTTTGTGGGACGAAGAAGAAAAAATCAAATTATAACTTCATCACCCCAGCTTCCAAAATCTCCAAAACTGTCTTATGTACACGCTGCATCTCGTGCTAACGGAAGAACTAGAACACACAGACACACACAGTCTAACTGAGTTTGTCACCCTTTTTCCAGGTCCTCTGTGCAGTGTGCTGGTGAACCGCTTTGGCTGTCGCCCAGTAATGATGGTGGGTGGCCTCTTTGCCTCTCTGGGAATGATCCTGGCCTCCTTCTCCACCAGCATCATCCACATCTACCTCTGTATTGGGGTCATTACAGGTTGGACTGAAAGTTTGTATTGTAACATCTGACTTGTCCTAACCAAGATAAATTAACACACCTACCTTAGGCTCACATCCATCCCTGCAAACTGACATTAAAGTACCCATATTGTAAAAAAGAAATCACTTTTTCTGGGATTTGGGGTGTTATTTTGTGTCTCTGGTGCTTGCACTTTAATATATATAGTAGTTTAGTATGTGACACACAGTATATGTGGATACCGTCTCCTCTCAGAAGAATTACCCTTTAAAGGAATTAATCAAGGCTTCCCACTGGTATATAAACACATTAGAGGCAGACAGACCTCTTCAACTTGGACAATGGACTCGCCAATGATGTCCCAAATCAATTTGATCCTGGTGCTGTTTCTATTACATTTCCTATTTATTTACATTTCAGTTACAATACCAATTTTGCTTGGACACAAAAGAGATTCTCAGAGAAGTTATACTGTAAATTGTGCAAGCGAGAAGCAAATCTCAAATATTTCTTATAATGTACCCAGTTAATGTCTACATTGACCCCCCCAAAACGTTGGTGGTCGGTTATGCATCCCTGCGGAAAAGGCATGTGTTAGAAAATTAATTTTAGGATTTGAAAAGCAATATCAAATCCCTCAAACAAAGATCCATTTCAATTGGGGAGTCAATTATTTTCCCCAGGGAAATTGGAAACAGGTTAAACATTCTGAATTAAGTTAAAGTACTTGATTAATAAAGGAGTACAAGAGATTAAACGAAAGTCATACATGTGTTTTAATAAGGAAAGTCAAAGAATATAAAAAGGGTTCTCTCTTTTGCTGCAGGTTTGGGCTTAGCCTTGAACTTCCAACCATCTCTCATTATGCTCAACCGCTATTTCAGTGTGAAGCGTCCTCTGGCCAATGGGCTGTCAGCCGCTGGAAGCCCTGTGGCCCTGTGCTGCCTCTCGCCCCTGGGCCAGCTTCTCCAGGACCATTACGGCTGGAGGGGGGGCTTCCTCATCCTGGGTGGCATCCTACTCAACTGTTGTGTGTGCGGGGCGCTAATGAAGCCTCTGGTTGCCCCCAAGACTCTCAAGGCTAAGGACCCGGAACAGGACAACAAAGGAGAAACAGAGAAAAAGAAGAAGCCCAAAGCCAAACTTCTGGACTTCTCTGTGTTTAAAGACTGTGGGTTTCTCATCTACACTGTGTCGGCGTCCATCATGGTGCTGGGGCTGTTTGTTCCTCCGGTGTTTGTCGTGAGCTATGCTAAAGAGCTGGGGAATGAGGACACTAAATCAGCTCTGCTGCTCACTATCCTGGGCTTCATTGACATTTTTGCACGGCCCACATGTGGTTTGATTGCCGGACTCAAATGGGTGCGGCCTCGTTGCGTCTACCTCCTTAGTTTTGCTATGCTTTTCAATGGAATCACTGACCTGGTTGGGTCACAGGTAGGTGACGGCTTGCATGTAATGAACTGGAAAGATAAAGCTTAGACCAATGGTGTAAAACTTAAACATGTTTTGCTCTGTTCCCAGGCCAAGGACTACGTCTCACTGGTGGTCTTCTGCATCTTCTTTGGCATCTCCTACGGCATGGTGGGTGCCCTGCAGTTTGAGGTTCTCATGGCAATAGTTGGTACTGCAAAGTTCTCCAGTGCAATTGGCCTGGTCCTGCTCATGGAGGCCATTGCTGTGCTGGTGGGACCGCCTGGCGCAGGTATGTAACCCCAAAGACAAAAGTACACTATTTATTGTAAAGATTTGTACTGACATTCATAAAAAAGAGCTGCATAAAAGGAAAATAGAAGCACCCTTTTTGAGACATATGTTGCAACACGTTCTCACTTCCATTGTGTCAAAAAGTTGGAAAAAACAGGAGAAGTTTTAAATGTGTATGTAAACTAGCATTATCTCTGTGTGGTTTTCCTGTTTCGTCCACTCATCTGTTTCCTCTCTGTCAGGCCGGCTTCTTGATGCCACCAAGAATTACATGTGGGTCTTCCTGCTGGCAGGATGCGAGGTGGTCCTCTCAGCTCTGGTTCTGGCTACTTGTAACTTCCTGTTTATCAGCAACAAGTCCTCTGCATCGGCAGACAAGCTTGACAACATCGCAGTGACACACAATGCCAGTACAGAATTGTGCAGCAAACCTGTGGATATGAGTGACGAAGAGGAGAAGGGAGAAAGAGAGACGCTAGAGAAGGAGGTAATAAAGGATTTAAAGGACGAGGAGGCCAGGCCAGAAAGTGTAACAGTGGAGTCACGGGAAGTGGAAAAATTCTTAAAAGAGCCACAAAATGGTGACATAGCCACCAATCCTGAAACAAGCCTGTGAGCAGCATGGGTGTAAATTTCATCTAACAGTTGCGGGGGACAATAAAAATTAAATTTATCATGAGAAATTCTTAAATGGAACACAAACAGTACAGTTACCATTGTACAGTTGTAGAGGATATGTGTAGTTGTGGAACTCCAGTAAGTAGGCTGGCAAGACTATTTTATTCACTTTAAACATCAAATTAAGTGATTATTGTCTTTAAAACAGTTGATGCTGAACTGAGAACTGAGCCTCCTAGCATGCTAGCTTGATAACTAGCCAGCTAGCTTCTTATGTGTAACCAGTGAAAGCATGTTGGGTGGAATTAGCAAGTTAGCTTACCAGCTATCCAACAAGCTATTTAGCAAACTACCAAACAAGCTAGGTAATGTTTTAATCGCTAATATAGAGGATTTATGGAAAAATCATAATTGTTTTGTCATGACTAATGAAAATTAGCATCTGTATTACAGAAAATAATCACTTCATCCGACGTTTAAAGTGAATAAAACAGACACGTCTATGTCAGAGTTACTTGTTCTCTCCTACCCAGCGTAGTCTCTCTTAACAGCAGTGGTGTCCAGATTGATCCAAATATTGATACTATTTATACTAACGTCAATACCAGTATAATAAGATCAATACTTTAGTTTCCGTTTCTTAACCGTTGTGTTGTCCTCGGGTCAAATTGACCCGTTTTCCTATATCAATGTTCTTTTTAACTCCCCAAAATAACATGATTGATTCCCCATAACGCTCTTTGGCAAGTACAGATCTCTACTTTCATTAATTTCGGCGGCGTCTTCTTCAATTTTATAGCATTTGAAAAACAAATTGAAGTGGTTTTGAAATAGTATTGAGTAAAAGTTGACATATTCCAGTCTGTAATTATCCATCAACATACATTCCTTTCATTTTAGTCTAAATAATTCCTAATTTCTGCTTTTCCAACTCAAACTTTTCCTATAAATGAAGTTTATTGACCATCAATTTCAAAAATAACTGTAAAACTAAAGTTAATAAGCTAGTGTTTTGTAGTTGAAAACTTCAAAAAAGTGTCAAAAGTGTTAAAAAAAGGGACAAAAATGTAAGAAAAAGTTAAAAACATCGATAAAAGGCATCAACCAAAGTATTGATTTGCAATTTTGAGGGGAAGACAACACAATGATTTATTGCCGGTATTGTCGATATTGAACCTGTATTTGCTTGGTATCTGATCAATACCAGATATTGCAGTATTGCACACCAATACTTAACAACGCTGTGCTCCCACCGAACGTACTTGTGTGCGGGAGCAGGCAGTGGACCAAACCACTGTGGAAGGGGAGGGGGGGCTCAAGATGTTTTAAAACTGCATTGTTTTACTACCTACACAGTTATTTTATTTACATAATATTACATTATTTACAATACACACAGCATGTTTTTTTATTCATTTTTAGGATATATATTTATTTACTATGCTCATTCCTTTTTTTAAAAGAACCCAAGATAGATACATAGATAGATAATGACTTCAATCATCCCGTGGGAAATTCTAGGCATCCAGTAGCTTAGACAATCATAACACAACAAACACATACACACATATATCTGACATACATAAAAATCAGTCACAGAAATTTACAGAGTTAAAGGTGCTAAGGTAGACTGTATCTTAAAAACAAAAGGCTGCTTTCTTTTTAGAACATGTTATAAAGTCTCTCATGTTATCAGTAATAGTAGTACTGTGTACTTTTATTGTCCCCGTGGGTTCGGAAGGCCCTTTGTGACATATGCTTCAAACAAATAGTCCCTCTATCAGACACCAACAGACATAACATGACAACATGCCTCACACACCACAACACACTACTCTATACACCCTTGGGTATGACCAGGCCAGCTGGACATCTATCTTATTTTGAATGATTTAAGGCTTATTTGGATCTGTTCTTGGGCACAAACAAGGCCTAGATGGCAGTAGTTTAAAATGAGATGCCATGCCGTGTGTGCAGTCACACACAATGCTATTGGCCGTTCTCACCAGTCTATCTTTGTAAATGTGTGCAATGCTCGGAAGTGTTCTCCCAAGTAACTTACTGCCAGTTGTAACGTTTTTCTCTGATTGTCCTTTTCTGTGACTCAGTGGCATTTCCAAACCAGCAGGTAATACAGCAAGTTAAAAATCTTTCTGCAACAGAAGCTTTATTTATTTTTTCTTTTCTAACATCGTTTAAGATTAATGATAAAATAAAAGGAAGCTCAGTTGTGTAACTAGGAACACCTTCCTAATTATGCTGAAAATGAGTTAGTGTTTGCCGTGAAAACGCTTGAAAGGCTCGTAATATCCTTACTCCTCGGTGTCATTACAGAAAAAAGTATCTTCCCCTATACGTGCTTTAACAGTTCCAGTGGATTTGATGTTAAAATGAGAAGTGTTTTTCTGTCGTACCAGTATACTACATGTTTGCTAATGGGCGCTTCGTGCATCGAGTGTGCAGTTGTTTGAAGATTGTCGCTGGTGTTGTCTTTAGCTTTGCTATACCTCCAAAAATGATAAGCAGGGACCAAATTATTCTCCACAGCTTTGTTATGGTCTTTATTACTATGTCTTGTGAGATATTTACAGCCTATTATAAATATATATAAACTTGTAGAGTTTGCAATACAGTCAGGCAGAGACTTTCTTTCAAAATGGATTCAACATATTATTAGCAAAGATAAATAATAATCATGATAGGTATTTTTTTATTTACACAACATTCCATGATTGGCTTACTGGCCTGTGGGTAAGGAAGCCATCCACACACACATTTAAGCCTAGGGATTCACTACATGCAATACTAGATTACTGTGTGTGTGTGTGTGTGTGTGTGTGTTTCAGGGAAAGACATTAGCACATTAACCTGTGCTATTATATTCCTCATACTGCTCTCACAGAGCGTCGAGTGTTAGTGGTGGTGCACATGCAGGGAAAACAGAACATAATAAAACTGCAGCTGTGCCTCATCTGTCAGTGTCCATGGTGACGGATGACTTCTACAGTGTAGAGCAGCGGGTGGGACTTCATTTGAAGTGTCCCTCAGCTTAGCAATGGGCCATAATGTCTTCATTTGACCATTTAACACAGATGGACAATCCACCTGAAACAGCTGCTACAGAAAAAGATGTATTTATTTTTGAATGCTTCTAAATGTCTTGTCATTAAATATTGTATTTATCCTCCAATGTTATGGATCATTTTATTCTAATGTAAGACAGTGCATTTTGTTTAATATTATGCTCTCTAGCTATTTGTTCTGTCTTATAAAAACGTGTCTGACTAACATTTGAATGTACAGTGTGTCCGTCTGTGTGATGAAGTTGCAATCAAACAGTGGTTTGGAGATGTGTCTGACGGTGAAGCAGATCAACCTCACAGCTGATCCTGGTATCAACACACAAGCCATGAAATGCATAAAGTGGGGACACACCCCTGTAACGTAAATTTCACATTCTAACCACAAAATCCTCCTGAATGTCACTGATATCAGTCCAAACCGACTGAATTGTTCTTTAATTTGAACCTTTCTGTCTGTCTGTTTTCACAATTCTGTATCCTGTGTGTGAAAAAACATATATTCTGAAAATAAAAATGTCGTCAGAAATCACGTCCCGTTCCTGTATTCCTCTTATGTGCAATATCAGCTCTCGCGATAGAAGCTGGTGGTTTTCATTTGGTTCTAATAAATGTTATGTAGCCTAATATCCTCTTAAAATTTCCAATCCAAGCATCAATGCTAATTCAGTGATAAAAGAAAGATGCTAAATCATGTATCCACTTCAATATCTAATGGAAAATAATCTCAAAAGGAAATAGCACAAGGTGATTTCAACATAGAACACAGCGTGTTCAATCACACAGTATTTCAAAAATGAAATACTTTTGCCCAGGAAACCCGGCTTGTTTGCTCCTCAAGCGTGTTCTAAACCAGATAAGGTAAAAGTACTTCATTGTCACATACTCATGTATGTAGCAAAATTCATTCTCTGGATTTTTACCCATCTCTCAAGGGAGCAGTAGGCAGCCATTTACAACGCCAGGGGACCAACTCCACATCTGAGCCAGTGCCTTAGTCAAAGCCTTGAATGACCTGGATTTGAACCCACAACCCTTCCTGCTGTGAGGCCTCAGTGCTAGCCATTGGGCCATCATGTTGAAAGGTGTTTGAGCGCCTAAATTCAAGCGCCTGTACAATTCGTATACCTTGTTACGGATTATTGAACAGGCCAACAGTATATTAAATAGTTAAAAACTCCACATATGCTGGTACTGATGGACCACTGTCTGCATAAAAAGTGTTTCTATCTTTCAATTCAATTTTATTTATAGTATCAAGTCATAACAAGAGTTATCTGGAGACACTTTACAGATAGATTAGGTCTAGACCAAATTCTATAATTTATAAAGTCTCAACAATTTTATTAATTCCCCAAAGAGCAAGCATTTAGTGTGACAGTGGCGAGGAAAAACTCCCTTTTAGGAAGAAAACTTGGACAGACCCAGGCTCTTGGTAGGTGGAGTCTGATGGGGCCGGTTGGGGGTGGGGGGTGACGCAAAGTGGCAATAACAGTCACAATAAAGATAATGGAACATTGACTAAAAATGGTAGTTGTAGTAGTTCATGTCATAGCAGGGCGTTACAGTATAAGCATAGCAGGGCATAGTAGGGCATGGCTGGACGTAGCAGGGTGTAGTGCAGATGGACCATGGCAACAGCTGCAACTTAGATCTTGGGGCCATCCTAATCCAAGGAAATATGCTGGACAAAAAGAAAACATAAGGACTCCAGGGTGTAAGCTCCCCAGAACTCAGTTAGTAGCTAACAGGCATTTCTGGGATGCACATTAATGGAAAGATAAAGGACAGAGGAGCTCAGTGTGTCAAAGGAAGGAAATCCCCTGGCAGTCTAGAACTATATCAGCATGACTAAGAGGACCCTGGTCGGGCTGTACTGCCCTGCCTCCCTCCACTTCTACTATATTATTGATTATATGGTAAATTAATCTGACGACCATGAAGAGATGCAGGTGGGATAGGCGGACGCTGCAAATTCAATTCAATTCAATTTTATTTATAAAAAAAAGAGTTATCTCGAGACACTTTACAGAATTAACAAGGACCCAACAGTTCTGGTAGTTTCCTCCAGAGTAAGCAACAGTGCGACAGTGGCGAGGAAAAATTCCTTATAGGGAGAAACCTGGGACAGGCCCGGGGTCTTGGTAGGCGGTGTCTGACGGGCCAGTTGGGGTTAGAATGAAGAGTGGAAATAACAAAAAGTTGAAAAAATAGTAGTTTGTAGCAGTTCTTTGTAGTAGTTCATGGCATAGCAGGGCACTGTGGGCATTGCAAGGCACAGCAGGACGTAGCTGGGTACCACAGAGTGTAGCAAGATGAACTTGCAAGAGAGACAGGGTAAAGAGAGAAGCCTGGTCGGGCAAGAACTCTCCGCAAATCCTCACTCCCTAAGCTTTATCAAAGAGGAGGGTTTTCAGGTTATTCCTAAATATGGAGACAGTGTCTGCCTCCCAAACCAGGACCAAGAGCTGGTTCCACAAGAGAGGAGCCTGATGGCTGAAGGCTCTGGCTCCCATTCTACTTTTAGAGACTCTAGGAACCACAAAGTAACCCTGAATTCTGGGACCATAGTGGTTCAATAAGGCTCTAAGAGCTCTTCTATATATGTTGGTGTTAGACCATTTAGAGGGAGGAGGATTCAGGATTTTAAATTAAATTCTGGATGTTACAGGAAGTCAATGCAGAGAAACTAAAACAGGACAAATATGATCTCTTAGTTCTTGTCAGAACACGCGCTGCAGCATTCTGGATCTGGAGTCTTAAGGGATAGTAAGGACCTGATAGTAAGGAATTACAATAGTCCAGCCTGGGAGTAATTTATAATTTATACTCTTTATTGATCCCCTATGGGGAAATTACAATTTACTCTCTGTTGTTATTACACAATACACATAGGCCTGAAATACACACATGCTTAGTTCCTATACATGCACTAATGGAGAGATGTCAGAATGAGTGGGCTGCCAGCTGGACCAGCACCCCAAGCACTTGAGGGGGGTTGCTCAAGAGCACCTGGCAGTAAATTGGCATCAATCCACACTCTGTACTTTGGTCTGAACAGGGACTTGAACCAGCGACACTCCGGTTCCCAACCTGAGCTACTGCCACCCCCAACAGTAACAAATGTAAGTAAGTAAGTAAGTGCTTTTTTGAATTAAGTACAGTAGTCGGCAATAACCTTTTTTACCACTACTTTCATCCTTGACACCATGAGAGGGCGACAACACACCAAGTTAGATAGATACTGGGATACCAGTCTCGCAATGCCAGACCAATCGCAATCTTCACCACATGTCTCCACAGCGCTGTGGACAGACACCCACCATTTCTACCGAGAAGAAGAAGAAGAAGAAGGCCGGAAACGTTCCTCACCGGTATTGTTACGCTGTTGCACACATTTGGAACGCGCTGCGCCAGGAATACTCTAAACTCTCACAGTATCACAGGTGAAACAACAAACTGTGAAGCTATATATCGATAATTACAGTTAGCCAGATAGTACATGAGCAGAGCAATGCATGCTGCCACCAGAGAAACATAACGGTTGTCATTGTTCTGTCAGACTCAGAGTTGTGTAACGTTACTGCGACGGTACATCATGTGCTTACGTTAATTAACACCTGACTGCTGTTAGCTTTTACTATTTCAATGGAATTAACGTTACAGCTCAGTCACAGGGAGCTAACTAGATATTTTGTGGAAAACGCTTATAACGTTTTAAGCAGACGGTAGCAAAAGTCAAAGACAGAAACCAACAAGAAAATGGAGTTGTCCACTTTGCTGTCGCTAGCGTCAGGTGTGACTAAACTTGCTATACAGCTAGCTAGTTAAGCTACAACATTTTGAGTGTCACAAACGTTAGCTACACATGTCACATAGACAGCAAAGCATATCACTTTAGTCTGAAAACGACAGGTAGCTTAAAAACTGCTCAATTAAAATATATTTCAGTGTTAGACTGGTCACTACTTTTAGATATATTCTTGGGGAAGGTCCCCTAGTTCACGGCTGGATAGAAACTACCAAACTAACTTAAATACTAATAAATATCCATTTTTTCCCCAGACTGTTAGGTAAGCTAACCACCATATCAAAATAATATTTATTGTTGTATTTTAACCTATTAGTTCATGTATATTGTATCCTAGTATTTAATTTAAATTTATATTCTGTGCTGTGTGACTGATTTTGCTGCTCTAACACTATAATTTCTCATTTTATTTGGATCAATAAATAGCTAGCTAGCTAGCTATCTACTAAAGAGGAAATGACTAGAGAGATAGAAGGCTGAGGCTGGAAAGAGAGCAGAAATACAGTGCCAGAGAAAATCCACATAGTCAAAGTGTTCTGGGTAGTAAAAGGTTGCACATGTAAAGGAGCATTCCAACATGTCATGTCAATTCAACACAATTTCAAATCTTTGACCTAAAGCTGGAAGGAAAATTAGTGGAACTACTGGCTGCTACAGCATGACTTGGACATGCATCTATCACACTTTATTTCATGTAACTTTTCCTTAAGTCTGTCCACTGTGTGTACCACTTTATTTTGGCAGGGTCTTTATTGATTTTTTTGTCTTTTGTGGTCTGGTGAAGTCAACTGTGATGGCCAAGCTCCAGGGCTTTGAGTTCTGGAGGAAGACCCTGAAAGAAGCGCGGTATGTGGTGGCGCCCATGGTGGACCAGAGCGAGCTCGCCTGGCGCCTGCTGAGCCGGCGGCATGGCGCTCAGCTCTGCTACACCCCCATGCTGCATGCTCAGGTGTTTGTTCGCGATGCCAACTACCGGAGAGAAAACCTCTACAATGAGCTGTGTGAAGAGGACAGACCTCTGATCACACAGGTGAGGATCCACACCGGCGAGCTCATTCACTCCCAGCATGTTTATGATCTTGTGCCGTGCTCACATACCCTGGAAATCCAGAGTTCTCGCCAGAGCACAACAGTGAATTTGCTCAGTGAATTACTCTGGCATCGAGTAATGCTGCTCATTAACTATACCCTTGTAGCCGAGCTGCACCAGTCACATCGGTGTATCTGATATAGGCGGGCCAGAGGCGAGCTAAACAGATGACGACAGTTTAATATACCAGTTAGCTCAGCTGGTAGCTAAATGTATGGGGCTCTGGATGTATCAGCCTGTGTTTTGTTGTGATTGGTCGTAGTGTTCAATTGCGTGCAGTGAGATTTTCAAATGCACGCTTGGTGCCGTCCTTCGAGATGGGCGAGTTTTGTTACTGGATGTCAGGTCCTTAATCTTTCACATTTGGATTTTTGGGATTTCTGGATTTTCAGGCTAGTGGTCACATGCTTGTCTCAAGGTATCGTGTGAATTAGGGCTGGGGGGGGGGGGGGGGGGGGGGGGGGGGGGGGGGGGGTTGTTTGGCAGTTGAGTTCGAATATCAACAATCTTCATGCAGCACCTTTTAATTGAGAGGGAGAAAAATGAGTGCAGGTTAAAACGTCTTGTTTTGCAAGTAAATTCTTATTTTTTCTTTTTGTTCCTAATGAAATACAAAATGTTAATATTTCCAAAGGACAATGAGTAATCGTTTTGAATAATTAAAATATTGACCAGAATAATCATTATTTTTTTCCATTATTAAGCAGCCCTATTATTCTGTTCCATTGACACTGTTTTTTCTTACATTGTTGCCTCATATAATACCAGTAAATCCCAGTGTTGCGTTCCCTGTGTGTCAGTTTTGTGCCAATGATCCAGAGGTGTTCCTCCAGGCGGCTCTGCTGGCCCAGGACTACTGCGATGCCATCGACCTTAACCTGGGCTGTCCACAGATGATCGCTAAGAGAGGTATACACATTTCGGTCCCCTATTTTCCTCCAGGCGCATCAGTGCTGCATTCTGGAGGGGCCACGGCCCCCGCGAGCAATTGCTGCCATTCAAGTCAACGCTTAATACTCCACCAGCTGCGCCGCGTCCCAGAAGCGTGTGTGAAGCAGCTCTCCACTCTGATAAAGATACGTGTTAAGTCTATTTTCACGCAACAGCCGGACAGGAAGTGAAACAGTGAGACTGTCCAGTCAGTTTATCAAAAGACACCTCCCAATATTGTTTAGGTCTCCTTTACAACACCATTGACCAAGAGAGACTCATCTTGGAGGTTGAAAAACATAATACGACATCACAGATGGTTTTTTTTTATAGGGAGAACACCAGAAAAGAGAAGACATGGAGATATTTTACAGGAGTGGTAGATGCTAGCTTAATAAATACTCCATTGATCTGTAAAGTCCTTTTAGAGATAATAACATCTGCGAGGTGGGCAGCAAGACGCCCCGCTTCTGAGACGCTCCCGTTGTGGTATGGCGCGTAGTGGAGGACGGAACAAAACAGCGGCACAGCCGGACCGCCGCACAGACGTGCCCAGTGGAGAATCAGGAGTTAAATCCCCCTAAATTCTGTCTTTGGAGACTCCTAGTGGTTTTAGCAGAAAAGTAACTGAAGCCGACCTTGCAAACCACTTGAAAAGAAAAAAATCTAACCTGTCTTGATGCTTGTTTCAAAGGGCACTATGGAGTTTTCTTACAAGACGAGTGGGAGCTGTTAGAGAAAATGGGTAAGGCTACCTTCATCTAAATCTAGGACTCCGGGAGGATCTTAGTCAAAATGTAACATGTCAAATTTCTTGCACCTGTGTTCTTATTCTGTTTTCCATATCCCAACAGTTTAACCTGACCTAACATTTCCTTCTATTTTTGTAACAGTCAGTTTAGCCAATGAAAAGCTCTCGGTGCCCATCACATGCAAGATC
This sequence comes from Etheostoma cragini, assembly GCF_013103735.1. Lineage (NCBI taxonomy): Eukaryota > Metazoa > Chordata > Actinopteri > Perciformes > Percidae > Etheostoma > Etheostoma cragini. The sequence continues at coordinate 22,580,009 of NC_048421.1, forward strand.
CGTGTGTTCAAGGAGATAGAAAAGACGGTCCGCTATGCCCAGATGCTGGAGAAAGCCGGATGTCAGGTGGGACTGGCATTTAACCAAACAGAGGAGCTGATAGGAGCTTAATTTTTACTTTAAAATGTTTAAATAGTTTAAAACCTGCATTCATTGCAGCTTCAGGAAGCATAAGTTAACCTGTTGATTTCTTTAAAAATGTCCTTTTTTTCTCTCAGTTACTTACTTTTCTCCTACTTAATGTGTTTGTTCCTGTTTGTGCATCTACTGTAAATAGCAACACATTTGGGATGTATTTAGTACTTGTATTTATTTATGGGGGGGAATCAGTTGGTTTTGGAGGAATATATTTTGCGTAAATATGTTTTGTATTTCCTGTTTAATTGTGTTAAGGACCCTGAGTTAAGGACCCTGTCAAATATTACATCTCAAGGGGTTATCCTAATAAATACCTATTAGAAAATGTGATAAAAAAAAGTCCTGAGTTTGGCTTCAAATATCTTTCCAGCTGCTGACAGTGCATGGCAGAACCAAAGAGCAGAAAGGAGCCATGACGGGTGTCGCTAACTGGGAGCACATCAGGGCAGTACGGTGAGCTACCACCAACCTTGTTTTAAGCCTGTGTTACTCATGGCGCGGCTCGTTAGCCTCCTGTGGCTCGCCGAGCTTTAATTTATGGCTCGCATGGCAGTAAATAATACGGTATTATGACTATGCAGTCAATACAGATATTTCATACAACAAGTAAACATAATATACTATCTTTTTTTCAACATACTATACTATGACTTTAGTGTTTTTTTTTTGGAAAGAATATACTATGACCATCACTATAGCAGGGCTATAACATAACCCTAAGTCTGCTCTATTACAAAATAATTTAGTTTAACTTGCTCTGCCCTTCCGTCCATAACACTGACTCACTGCGGAGTTTGGGCGGTCATATTGAATGTGCTCTTGGATGGTTAGATACACGATGGCTAAAGTAGAAAAAATTGCATATTGTATGCTCAGGGGTGATAGATTGGTAAGCAGATATTCTATTTATGACTGGATTTAGCTTAGGTACTAAAAGGTTGCTCTCCTATTGACTTTGTCCAATCAGTGTGACTCTCATGAAAAAACAGTGAAGACCACTGTTTTAAGCCTCCACATGTCTATACACATTTAGTCTGAAACGTTCACATTTGACCAGCTCCTCCAGTGGTCTCAAACCAATAATTTAATGCTCCTTTACATCCTTTATTCAAAACCAAATGATGAATAGTGCTTATGTTTGCCTCATTTTGGAAAACGACGTATTTTCAATAACAATTTAGTGTGTTTTTGCTGCAGGAAGGCAGTAAATATTCCAGTCTTTGCAAATGGCAACATTCAGCACCTGAGTGATGTGGAGCGCTGCATTCAGGAGACGGGAGTGCAGGGAGTTATGAGTGCAGGTCTGCAATGTCTCATTATACACAGTTTTTGTTTCTGATTAACTTTCGAATTCATTTTCTAATTCTGTTTACAGATGATTTATAATGTACATTCATGCTCAGGAGATGCATTGTTTAGAAACTGATTTTTGTGTTCATGTTGGTATTATTTTTTTTTAGAGGGGAACCTCCACAACCCGGCACTGTTCGAAGGATGCAGCCCCCCCGTGTGGGAGATGGCTGAGGAATATCTGCAGGAGGTGCAGCGGCATCCCCCCTGCACTCTGTCCTATGTACGAGCCCACCTCTTCAAGCTCTGGCACCACACGTATGTCACAATACTAGATGTGTGTGTGTGTGTGTGTGTGTGCGCGCGTGCATGTAATACAAGATGACAGTCTCCATGCTATTAGTCTTAGCTAAATGCTGCTTCCTTAAGATTTCAGTCTGTCCTGGTTGATTTGGCACCACCCATGGTTACTGTGGCAACAGCAAGTTCAGTACCACAGCAAACACTCCTTGAACAGCTACAGCAGAAGAGCAAGGGGTGTATCTGTTTTCAGTGAAATGCACATTGTGTTCCTGGCTACGTCACTTTAAAAGCCACCCCATATTTCACCAGCAGGAGGAAATGTCAACTTAGCATTAGCAGTAACAAAATCCAGCTCTGGTAGGGCTGAAAATGGATCATAAAACGGTAAAGGCCTGTCCACACCAAGAAGAATAACTAGAAATATATTTTTAAAAACCATTGTAACTGAAGTTACACCTGATAACGACAACGACAGTGGGGAACTAGAGTGTTGGGATGGATTTGATAAATGATAGAAACACTGACTGACAATTAAAATCCATCTGAATTCAGTATCGCGTCATGTTCAATATTCTCTCAATTTCAATTCAAAGCAGCTTTACTAACATGGGAAACATACATTGCCAAAGCAAGTGTGAAATTAAAAACCCCATTTTGTATGTTCAGAAATGTACAGACAATAAGTAAAGATCCACTATAAAAAAAAAATATTTGTAAACAGAGCTGTGTAACATGGCATCATCGTTACCGAATATATAGATGAAAGCCGCTCGTTATGGCAACCCATTTCAAGAAGTTTGTCTATGGAGATATCATGGCTGTTGGCTGGATTGTAACAGGGGCTCCAAATACTTTTTTTCTGTATTTAGTGCGTGAGAAAATGGTCATGAGAGCCTGTAAAAAGTGTCAATTGTGTGAGTCTCACAGTAAGTGGGTGAGAGTTGGCAACCCTGCAACATATTTACTGTACCAAGTGACGTGCCACTGTGCAGGTTGAGCTGAGAGTTACATGCACAACCCAGCTCAAATTTCACTTGCACATGGAATTTTAGCCCTGCGTTAGCAATGGGCTGTGGCTGAAACACCTCAAGTCACTAATTGGGTGTCCACGCGGACTATTCTGGGAGCACGTCTAACATTTCTGATACATTTTAATCTAGAGATTTTTGATATGGAACAAAGTCTTGACACTCAGATAATAAATCTTGGTGTGTGTGTGTGTGTTTGTGTAGGCTACAGATCCACCAGGACCTGAGAGAAGAGCTGGCTAAGGTGAAGACCCTTGAGGGTTTAGCCGCTGTCAGCAAACAGCTGAGGCTGCGCTGCCAGGTAACCGCAAACAGCAGTATTACCGCCATTTTCCCCCAGACGCGTCATATCGTAATCACGGCTTTTCAAGTCAACAGCAGCAGCGGCACGTCCCAGAAGCGTGCTTGAAGCTGCTTTCTTCTCCGTTAAAGATACTGCCCAGGTCTATTTTTTCACACAAGCTTGTGGACTGTTCGGACAGCTAAGCAGGAGGTTAAACAGAGAGCGTCCAGTCAGTTTACTAAAACACCCCCCATATCGTATATTATGTCTCCTGTACAACACCACGGACAACGAGAGATTAATTTCAGAGGTAGAAAAACATAATACTACATCAAAGATCTTTTTTATCAGGACAACGCCAGAAAAGAGAAGACACAACCACAATAATAAATACGTGGTGGTTCTGTAAAGTACTTGTAGAGACCATAACACCTGCGAGTCGGCCGGCTAGACGCTCCGCTTATGAGACGGTCCCGGTGTGGTATGGTGGAGGATGGAACAAAACCAGAACTTAGCCGGAAAGCAGATGCGCCCAGTGAAAAATGGCTGTTAGAAATGCTGCACTAGGGGAAGTGGAGTTGGGCCATAGAGAGAGGGAGAGAGGTGAAACAAGAAAGCAGGCAAACTTTAAAAGTGCTCATATTTTGCTTTCGGCTTTTCCCTTAATTGTGTTATTTATCTTTTTTTTGTTCAAGTTATAGGTTAACAAAGTGAAAAAGCCCAAAGGGACTTACCATCTCCAACAGAAAACACTGTTCACAAACTGCTCCGAACAGCTCTGTTGTAGTATAGCCTTTATTTCCGTGACGAACGCTCGTCCCTTTGTAACCCACGTTAGAATGCTCGCGTATCTGCCAGCGTGACACACCCTCATACTCAACTGCAACTGACTGGCTAGTAGTCCTTACCTAGCTACTGCGAATGTGTGACTCCCAACAAAGATGGTACAGTACTCGTACCGTGTCACACCTCCCCATCAGAAGAAACTAGGACTAAATATTAAGGTTAAGGGAAAGTTAGCCCAGGCGCTAACTCACACAGCAAAGATCAGTGTTTCTGAAAACATTTAATAGTGAAATAGGCCATACAGTTGCTAAATCTCTTTATTTCCGATCAACAAAGGCAGGGAATTGGGAAATTACACTGTCAATGGACACACACTTTGACAGGATGGAGGAGAATTGGTGTACCAGTAGCTGAACTGTGTGTGTGTGTGTCTGTACAGGAGGAGATAGCCAAAGGAAAGGATGTGGAGGAAAAGGAGGGCGGCCTGCCATTCCCCCACTGGATCTGCCAGCCATACGTCAGACCAGAGTGAGTCAGTCTCTATTTTCATTGGGACACTTTCATACAATTATCATACATCTGAAGAGTAGACGTCAAAGTAGTCTACGTTCTTGGACAGTGAGCTGCAGCAGAGTATCAGCAGGAAAAGAAGTGAAGAAAGGTTCTCTAACACAATAACATTACTTACTGCCTGTGCCTCACAGGCCGAAGGAGCCCGTTGCCAACGGTAACAACCATGGTTCAGAGGTGAAGAAGACAGTGTGTCAGAAGAGGTCACTGGAGGACTCGGATGGAATAGCTGACACACTCTCCAAAAACAAGCAGAAGAAGAGATCCCGAAACCCACACAAGAACTTCAATCCCGAGCAGAAACGTGAGTTTAACTCGTGACTTTCACCTCAAACCGCCGAATTCCTCTTTAAAATGCAAAGAATGCTACAAAAGTTTTCTCTTCCTTCCTTCCACAGCCAAGTACATCAAATGTGAGCAGTGTGGGAACCCAAAGGTCAGTGTTTTTGAGGAAATGTCTGTGTAATGTCAATGAAAAAAAAGAAGAAAAAAAAAAGTTCAGGGTTCAACGTTGACATTTTCTTCCCCGTTAGTTGGACAACAGACAATTATTTGTTACTTTGTTAAACCAATAACTCATTTGATATCTATAAGGATTTCCGTTGAAGACGTTGTCCTATTGCAACGGCGTCTGAGCATGACCTTCTGTAAGCGTTGCCTTTTGTTTGATCAACTTCCCCCAAAGACTCAGGAAGAGGTTTCCAGCCCCAGCACCTGATGTGGTTTCTTTTGCTCTGCAGGGAAATAAATGTGTCTTCAACCTGTGTCGAGGCTGCTGCAAGAAGAAGGCCTACAAGGAGGTGGCAGACTGTCCAAGTCAGTACATGCACTCATAGCAAACCACTATATGTAGGGCTGGGCAATATACTGATGTATCGATATCGCGATATGAGACTAGATTTTGGATATATGGTTATATGTTAAGTGTTGTCTCTACCTGGTTTACAGGCTGCGTTACAGTAATGTGATGTAAAGTTCTGATCTTACCAGACTGTTCTAGCTGTTCTGTTATTTACCTTTACCCACTAAGGCATTAAATCATTTCTGGCGAATATTTATCAAAAATCTCATTGTGTAAATAACATTTTGTTAAAGCACCAACCATACAATATTGTCGCAATATCAACATCGCGGTATTTGATATTATTTTCTCTATATCTCCCAGCCCTAACTATATGTCTGTTTTATCACTAATATATCTGATTGGGTTGTCATCAAGTCATTTAGCCAACAAAGTATATCTAAAATTGAAAAAATGCTCATTCTGTTTCCATCCACTACTGTTAAAATACATTTTATCAAAAGCGCAACACGCTGAAGTGATTAGTTGAGTAGGGATTAGGGGCTGATTATTGGGGGAAGGAAATCACCAGACGCCTCCCGATATTATTTCATCACAATACGATATCGCAGTTTTAATATATTGCAATGTGTAACCTTTTTTTCCAACTTCAGATTTTTCAGAATTATAAATAATGTCCTCAACAGGAAATTTTGTCAACATGTGTTTTATCTAAAAAGATTAATTTCTCTTTGTTCATATCCGTTTTATTGCTGCAGAATGGGATTGTCAAGCAGACAAACTGAGCAATACATATATAATAAAGAGCCCTACTTGGCGCCTGTGTATTAATACAGTATTGCCACTGAAAATATCCCGATACTATGCTGTATCCCCCACCACTAAAAGTTACGTAATGTATGCAAACTGCTAAATTCACTACAAATGCTGATTTAATGATTTACTGTTAAGATTTAATGTCGAGTTTAGGTCTCTTTCACAGCTGCAGTTTGGTTAATTTTGGTCCCAGGTTTTCCGTGTGGTCTTTATTTAAAAAGTCCAAATTTTCAAAATCAAATCATTGTGGGCTTGTAGTTCTTTTCTTTCGCTAATCCAAATATAATTTACTGTATTGCGACTACAAACGGGACCACACAACATGTAACTTATATTGCAGCCAATCAACTTTCTTGTTATTGGCGCAAGTCTCAGACATAAAACAGATTTAGTTTTTTGGCTATGGGGAAGTGCAAGTTTAGTGATATTTGGCTTAAATAAAACTGTATGTAGGGCTTAGTTGATGTTGAGATAAAGGTCTTAAATTTCATTTATAATGGTCTTAAAAAAAGTCTTCCTTTTGACTTGGTGAAACCTGCAGAAACTCTGGAACCAGACCAATAAAGATAACAAGTATAATGATCTGTTGTTGCATTTTCGCTCCGGTGCTTTAATGGAAATAATCCCACCTTTGGTTGGCAGGCCACGGGCTGAGGTTCAAGACCAAGGCCGAGAAACTAAAATCTGAGGAGGACGAGAGAAGGCAGGACGGAAGGAAGGAGGACGAAACGAAGGAGGATGAGAGGAAGGAGCGCTTGGCGACAGACAGCAGCTCTCCCCCGCCTCCCCCAGATCCAAATACAGAACTGCAGGTGCAGTCTAAGACTCCACTGCCACTATGATCAGGGCTAAGGCTGTCCCTGCATGCGCCAAGCATACTCCGTTAATACAGACCTCTGCTATCACATGTCGGAATCAGGTACTTTTTCTGATGATGTGACAAATTAAACCCCTCAAAACCCATTGATCAAATTAGGTTCACGCCCCATTTCAGCCATGGTGGCCTTCAACGAGTTGCCCGACCTGCTGAACGGTTCAGTCCAGATGTTCATCTCTGCTGCAGGGCTGCTGTGTGGACCTGGTTTTATCCATTTTGCTGGTGATGAACACAAATTGTTGTGTTGTTTTGAGCCACAGAGAGATGCAGATACACAGCTGCTAAGAAACCTCAACAAGGAAGAGATACAAGTACGGATGGACACAGACCAAAACCTTAACAAAAACACTTTTTTTTTTTTTTGGGGATGTGGATTTTTGAATAATGATTTAGCTTTGGGTTTTGTTTTTCTTTTCTTTTTATTTTTTGACTGGGTCCGTTGGGATATATTTTTCTAATTAGTTTGTCTTTTTTAAGACAGATTTTATGGGGAGAAGTTTGAGCATTCTCTTAGCCAAAGTTGTTACTACACCAGTAAAATACTTTTTCCTTACAGGTTTCATTTGATTTAAGGTCATGCGTGTGTTTGCATGTTCTTCTTATTAGTTAACCTATTTATTTTGGGTAAAGGTTTGCCTGTAGTGCATTGACTTAGCCTACTTGTGCCTTTTGATGAGTAAGTAAGTACCACTGCCTATCCAGATATGAACCTGAAAATATACATCAACATGAATTATATTAGTAAAGATAAAGAACTTGTACACCACATTGATGATAGGCCTACTGGCCTATATCTATGGTAGCCATCCACAGATAGTTAAGGATCTACTGTGCCACATTTTAACATTAAAACGTGTAAATATGTGAATATGTATTTTTTTTTAAGCGCTTAGTATCGCACCATGTATGTAGTAGGGAGTCCCTGCTTAGTTTATTTTCATCTAAGGGGTCCTTGTTCTAAAAAGCGTTTATTACTTCTGGTCTAAGACATGCCTAGTGAGTACACAATCTACAGTAATATCTCCAAGAGTTTGAATTAAAATAAATATCTATCATGCCGTCATACCAAAGGGGTAGCACCGTGATGGCTGTCTGTAGTGACATACAGAGGAAAAGTCAGAAGTGGCGCACAGTTAATGACTCGTTTTCAATTAACAATGAGGAAAGGTGATCGCCATTGACAAACAACAACCAGGTCTAAAGTCAATAGCACAGCATTCCATTATTTTAACAGTGTATTAGTAAAAGGCTCCTAAGCTTATGCACACAAAAAGATTACAAATAAAACTATTACAGTGCAAATCTGCCATCATAATAGCAATGCACCAATGTTTTTGTACATTGTCTGTTAAAGGGATTGGAAGATGACACGCTTACTGGTTTATTGCATGTTCTACTCAAAACACACCTATAAATGAATAAGACACTAAGGACAAGCTTTTTGAACCATGCACCCGGCACACCTTTTTTCCAAACTAGCAAAATTGGTTTAATCCACGCCTTAAACACACCTGCGCTGTGCGCTTCATGCCATGCGCTTAGATTGTAAAAACAGGGCCCCTACTCTTTCTTTCTCTAAAATGTATTTCTTGCTAAAAAAAAGTAAACGGATCATACAGCAAATAATAATAATATAGATTACGTAGATACAACATAACACATTTTTGTTTTAAAAGGAGCGGGAAGAAGTACACACTTACTTAATCCCACCCCTTCTCCATAAAACATTAATTAACAAACTACCTCCATTTCTTTTCTTAACCTCTAAATTTACCCCAAATACTAATATTTTAGTATCAAAAATATATTCATTCAGAAAGTCAGGTAAATAAAATGGAAAAAGGGAAGCTAAGAATATACAATATTCTTCCTGTGCCCTGACCTGGGTAGTGCATACTGACTGTGATAAAATTCCGCGTATCTCCTCAAATACTGGGAAGTACTGCATCATACTGGTTCAGCAGAGGAGAACCATTAACCCACCCGGGTAACAACCTTATATCCTTGATGATGTTGGGAAGACGGGGCCAAAGACACCTGGCCAGCACTGAGAGGCTCAGGGGGAGCTCCTACCGTGAGGCCACTAGGATCCTAGTCCACATCCACAACGTCCCTTGCTGACATCCCGCCAGATTTCACTCTTTAGGCCGGATATCCTTTCAGCTTTCAGTGTGTAGGTATTGTAAACTCAGGTAAACTAAGATAAACCCGGACAGCTCGCTAGACTACCTGTCCAATTCTGTTGCAAGACAAAAACTGTAAAGCTTTTGAATGTACACGTTCCACCAAGTTCCTTCCCGAGGCTGTTTAGCAGTATTTTGCACCATTGCTCTGTTCATAATCAACAGCTGGACCATGACAAAACAAAACTAAGACCATGAACATTGTTTTTATTTTTTATTTTTTTAGCAATCTTAAAAGCAGAGGTCCAAATGTCTTGTAATTAATGGTTGTGGCTATTGGTCAGGCCAACATGAGATCTGCTTTTTTGGCTAATTTTCATTATAGCAACTTCTTCTTGGGAGGCACTATTGGAGCGATGTTAATATTATGCAATCAGTGATCAGTTATATAAGTTTCATAAAAGCATAAAATTGATATTCAAGTCTAATAAATGGTATATTTTAAATCTTTTTCAGGCTGTTAAAGGCATCATTTACTCTTTTTAAGGCTACTCTAAAAAGGAATCCTGACGTTATGCCAGCTTCATTCCAAGTCTGGGGGAGACATTACCTATCCATTGTGTCTCTCAGGTAATTTAGGACCATTCTGATGTACAATTTTAAAATTAAGGGTTTAAAATTAAGCTATATTGACATTTTGTCAGGCTTTTAAAGAAATATATAATTCTCCTTCCTGACACTCTAAAATGGATTCCTACTGTTAGGCCAGGTTCATTCCAACTATGCGTTAGACTCTTTATATCAATTGGGTCACAGGTAATTTAGGACCATTCTGATGTAGGATTTTAAAATTAAAGCCTAGAATGTCTAATAAATGGTATAATTTAAATCTTTTTCAGGCAGTTAAAGGCATATTTTTCTCTTTTTGAAGCTACTCTTAAAAGGAATCCTGACGTTATGCCAGCTTCAGTCCAGGTCTGAGGGAGAAATTACCTATCCAGTGTGTCTCTCAGGGAAATTTAGAGCATTCTGATGTACGGTTTTAAAATTAAGGGCTTAAAAGTAAAGCTATATTGACGTTTTTTAAGGCTGTTAAAGGCATATTTAACTCTCCTCTATGGCACTCTAAAATGGAATGCTAATGTTATGCCAGCTTCATTCCAAGTCTGAGGGAGGCATCACCTATCCATTGTGTCTCTCAGGAAAATTCAGAGTATTCTGATGTAGTATTTTAAAATTAAATCCTAGAATGTCTAATAAATGGTTTAATTTAAATCTTTCAGGCTGTTAAAGGCATATTTTTCTCTTTTTCCGGCTACTCTAAAAAGGAATTCTGACGTTATGCCAGCTTCATTCCAAGTCTGAGGGAGAAATTACCTATCCAGTGTGTGTCAGGTCATTTCAGAGCATTCTGATGTATGGTTTTAAAATTAAGGCCTTAAAAGTAAAGCTATATTGACATTTTTTTAAAGCTGTTAAAGGCATATTTAACTATCCTTTATGGCACTCTAAAATGGATTCCTACTGTTATGCCAGCTTCATTCCAAGTCTGAGGGAGACATCACCTATCCATTGTGTCTCTCAGGAAATTTTAGAGCATTCTGATGTAGGAGTTTAAAAATAAAGCCTAGAATGTCTTATAAACAGGGGTGCACATACAGTGGTGTGAAAAAGTGTTTGCCCCCTTCCTCATTTCCTGTTCCTTTGCATGTTTGTCACACTTAAGTGTTTCGGAACATCAAACCAATTTAAACAATAGTCAAGGACAACACAAGTAAACACAAAATGCAATTTGTAAATGAAGGTGTTTATTATTAAAGGTGAAAAAAAATCCTAACCATCATGGCCCTGTGTGAAAAAGTGATTGCCCCCCTTGTTAAAACATACTATAACTGTGGTTGTCCACACCTGAGTTCAATTTCTCTAGCCACACCCAGGCCTGATTATTGCCACACCTGTTCACAATCAAGGCATCACTTAAATAGCAGCTGCTTGACACAGTAAGGTCCACCAGAAGATCCTTAAAAGCTACACCTCATGCCGAGACCCAAAGAAATTCAGGAACAATTGAGAAAGAAAGTAATTGAGATCTAATGGGTTATAAAGCCATTTCCAAAGCTTTGGGAATCCAGCGAACCACAGTGAGAGCCATTATCCACAAATGGCGAAGACATGGAACAGCGGTGAACCTTCCCAGGAGTGGCCGGCCGACCAAAATTACCCCAAGAGCGCAGGGATGACTCATACAAGAGGTCACGAAAGACCCCACAACAACATCCAAAGAACTGCAGGCCTCACTTGACTCAGTAAAGGTCAGCGTTCATGCCTCCACCATCAGGAAAAGACTAGGCAAAAACGGCCTGCATGGCAGAGTTCCAAGGAGAAAACCACTGCTGAGCAAAAAGAACATCAAAGCTCGTCTCAATTTCTCCACAACACATCTTGATGATCCCCAAGACTTTTGGGACAACCTTCTGTGGACCGATGAGACAAAAGTGGAACTCTTTGGAAGGTGTCTGTCCAAGTATATCTGGCGTAGAAGGAACACTGCATTTCATAAAAAGAACATTATACCAACAGTAAAATATGGTGGTGGTAGTGTGATGGTCTGGGGCTGTTTTGCTGCTTCAGGACCTGGAAGACTTGCCGTGATAAAAGGAACTATGAATTGTGCTGTCTACCAAGAGATCCTGAAGGAGAATGTCCGACCATCTGTCCGTGTACTCAAGCTGAAACCAACTTGGGTTCTGCAACAGGACAATGATCCTAAACACACCAGCAAGTCCACCACCGAATGGCTGAAGAAAAACAAAATGAAGACTTTGGAGTGGCCTAGCCAAAGTCCTGACCTGAATCCTATTGAGATGTTGTGGTATGACCTTAAAAAGGCCGTTCATGCTCGAAAACCCTCTAATGTAACTGAATTAGGACAATTCTGCAAAGATGAGTGGGCCAAAATTCCTCCAAGACGCTGTAAAAGCCTCATTGCTCGTTATCGCAAACGCTTGGTTGCAGTTGTTGCTGCAATGGGTGGCCCAACCAGTTATTAGGTTTAGGGGGCAATCACTTTTTCACACAGGGCCATGATGGTTAGGATTTTTTTTCAACTTTAATATTAAACACCTTCATTTACAAATTGCATTTTGTGTTTACTTAAATTGGTTTGATGTTCCGAAACACTTAAGTGTGACAAACATGCAAAGGAACAGGAAATGAGGAAGAGGGCAAACACTTTTTCACACCACTGTAACCTTTTCAGTGAGTTACTCAGGTGAGTATCAGGGGATGGTGTTTGGTACTCACTCCTTATGCAGCATCGTCTTAATAAGTGCAGTCTTCCCCTCTGTCCTCTTCAGCGTCATCCCCACTGTCCTCTTCCGGGTCGTCCCAACTGTTCTCTTCAGTGTCGTCCCCACTGTCCTCTGCTTCAGCTTCCTGCATGGTAGATGATGAAGATGCTGCAGATGCACGTCCCTGTCCTTGGTTGAGTCTCCGATTAGCTGTCTCCATCCACAGGTCAACAGCTTGCTTTGGGTTAAACGTCTCTGTAGTCTGCTTTGACAGGTGAATGTGCATCCGGCCTGAGAGACGAGCATGTGACAGACGAGATCTGTACTTGGTTTTTATTATGTTAAGTTGTGAGAATCCCCTCTCACAAGCTGCACTGCTTAAAGGCAGTGTAAGAGACAGCTTAACCACCTTGTTGATGTTGGAGTAAGCATCTGGGTAACTTGTATTTACTGTTTGGACCAAGTCATACACAGAAGAGGCTCCCAGGCGTTTTCCTGCCTGCTTTAAGCTCATCCATTCTGTCACAGTGGTGTCTTTGTCAAGTTGCAAGGTGGCCTCATATTTCTTGACAATGTTGCAAACTGTTGTGTTTCCAAAACTGTGGAGTTCTTGCATTTCATGAGGCCATGTTGAAGGATCAAATACTAAGAAATGATTACATGACTTAAGGGAGTCATATCTGCTTTCAAACTTTTCAGTTAATCCCCTGAGTAAGTTTGACTTGTCTATGTCAGCATCAGCATTAGAAACAGTGCGTGCCCTGTGGCCCTCACCATCAAGCAGAAGTGTGAACTGTCCAATGGCCACTATGAGTTCATCCTTACGTTCTCCAATGGTCAGTTTTTCCTTCTGAAACCTAATGGATGTGGTCTTCAAAATGTTGCCAATGTCAAGCATGTTTGACAAAAAGCACTGAAAACGCTCTGTGCAGACATGCTGCAAGTCACTGTTATCACTCGTAGCCAGTTGAGTTTTAATGGCTGGCAATAGTCTTGATATTTTTAACAGTGTTTCATGCCTCCATGCAGACCATCTGATATTATGAAACTTACCCAGTTTCACAAAGGAGATCCCATTTTCTTTTTATTGCTTCTTCAGTGCAGCAGCTTTTTTTGCTCCACCTTTTTGTAAATAAAACTGCAGCAGATTGACCACAGAGCAATTAAATGTCTCACAGTAAGGAACGTTGCGATCAGCTGATTTTAAGCAATTCTCCAATGTGTGTGCGGTGCACAGAATGTGCACAAGGGAGTCTCCAACCGCAGCAAGTTGCCGGAGTTATGGCACGTCGTCGTTGTAGATTCCGACGTTGACAACAGCCCCATCTGTGCACACAGCGACCAACTTTGTTGTCCAGTCATCCAAGCCTGTGTCCTGGAAAAGTGTCACAAGTCCGTCTGTTATGGCCTGCGCGGTTCGGTCAGCACCCAATTCAACCAATCCGTAGGCTGAAAACAACTGGGCGTGGCCTGGAACGGAAATTCATCTCCAGTGGTTTACATGTACATAAACAGGCCTACCGTGAACACCAAAAATCCTACTCCAAATTACTCACCACAGCCAGGTCTCAATATCTTTCACAAAAAATCTCAAACTGCACTGGAAATTCTAAACAGTTGTTTGCATCAATAACCTCTCTTCTCAAAGCTCCTACTTGTGGACCTGCTGACACCAGTATAGGCCAGTGCAATAGGTTCATGGACTTTTTCACCAACAAGGTGGCTTCAATCCGGTCCAACCTCTCTGCCACTGTTTCACCCTCCTCCAAAATTAGTCTCACAAACCCGCTCAACATATTTTCTGTTTTCTCAGGGACTTCACAGACAGAAGTGGAGACGATCATAAAGTGTATGAGAACCTCCACATGCTCATTGGACCCTCTCCCCACATCATTATTAAAATCCAATATTACAGCCATCAGTCCACTGATCACAGAAATCCTCAATCAGTCGCTCGAATCCAGTCAGGTTCCTCCAGCTCTCAAAACTGCAGTCATCCGCCCCCATCTGAAAAAGCCGTCACTCGACCCTGACATCCTGGCCCACTACAGACCCATTTCAAACCTGCCGTTTTTGTCTAAAATCCTGGAAAAAGTTGTTGTAGCCCAACTCCACAATCACCTTCATATCCATAACATATATGAAAAATTTCACTCCGGTTTTCGAGCAGCACACAGCACTGAGACAGCCCTGGTACGCGTCATGAATGACCTACATATGACTGCTGACCAAGGCTCACCATCTCTCCTCCTCCTACTGGACTTGTCGGCCGCTTTTGACACCGTGGACCACAACATCTTGCTCCACCGTCTCCAGTCTGTGGTAGGACTTTCTGGGATTACACTAAGTTGGTTCCAGTCCTACCTCACAGGCAGGACGGAGCATGTGGCTCTAGGACAGTCCCAATCATCACCCCACACAGTCAGCTGTGGAGTGCCACAAGGATCCGTCCTCGCTCCAACCCTTTTCACCATCTACTTACTACCCCTCGGCCACATCATCCATAAACAGAAAGTTTCATTCCACTGTTACGCAGACGATACTCAACTATACATAAAAATGGACTCCACACCCCCCTCAGTTTTGCCGTCTGCATTTCAGGTTTGCCTGGAGGAGATAAGGGCATGGATGTCTGACAACTTCCTTCAATTAAATAGCAGCAAAACCGAAGCCATCTTGATCGGTACCCCACACCAAACCCAGTCCTCCTCCCTCAGCAGTATATCCATTTTTGGTCATCACATCGCCTTGTCTACCTCTGTTACAAACCTTGGAGTCAGACTAGACTCAAATCTTACATTTGACACCCACATCCGCCACCTTTGTAAGGTCTCCTTCCTTCACCTCAAAAACATTGCCAAACTCCGTCGCTCCCTCTCCCAACCAGACGCTGAGAAGTTGATCCATGCCTTTGTCTCGTCCAGGTTGGACTACTGTAATGCCCTCCTCGTCGGGATCCCTGGCAGGAGCCTGCAAAAGCTCCAGCATATTCAGAATTGCGCTGCCCGGGTCCTGACGAGGAGGCGCAAATATGATCACATCACCCCGGTCCTGAAATCCCTCCACTGGCTGCCCATTAAACAAAGAATTCAATAGAAAAACTGTCTACTTACCCACCAGTGCATTCATGGAACTGCCCCTACCTACCTCAGTGAACTCCTCACCCCACACACCACCTCACGAAACCTCCGCTCCTCCATCTCCACCTATCGCCTGCTCCAACCTAGGACTAAACTGTCTACGATGGGAGACAGGGCCTTCCAGGCAGCCGCCCCTCGGCTCTGGAACGCACTCCCAGAGCCCCTGAGGGTCCCACAAACGGTGGAGATTTTTAAAAAGGGCCTAAAGACACTATTATTTCAAAAGGCCTTTTAAATAGTTATTGTTTTAATTTTAGTTGTATGGTGTCTTACTATTGCTTGTAAATTGTTATTGTACTCTGGAAACTGTTTTTAACTCCCTATTAATTGTAGCCCTTTGAGATCTTCTTGTGAAATGTAAAGGGCATTATAAATAAAATGTATTATTATTATTATTATTATTATTATTATAAAGTCTGAGGTAAACTCTCCTTTGCTGGACACAGACACGATGTGATTCGATTTCCTGCTCAGTTTTTGTGATGTCCTCAAATCCATCAAAAAGTAGCCCCCAAAATTCAACAGACTGCAACCTGGCTCTTAACTCCCCTCTGATGGTGTGAGCGACGCTCTGCATAATCCGTGTGCCTGCTTCACGTGAATGATAAGCACATCCGACATTTACTCCTAGCCGCTTCAGTAAAGTGATATCCTCAGAATAGGAAGACATGGGACGTGCGTGTTTAGCTTTATGGAAGGCAACAAGAAAAATATTATACAGAGCTTGCCGCTGTTCTTCATTCAGCTTGTCCCGCCATCTGGAAAGTGGGTGACTGGACATTTCGTCTCGGCTAGCTTGTTTATTAGCAATGGCTTGCGCCACATTTGTGTGCTCCTTGCTCTTTTCATGTTTGTCAAATAAAGGATGGTTGAAGTTCTTTGAGCCTTTATAAAACGCACCTGTTTGGTCCGCTAGATGTGGATTTGAGCGGCAAATCTTGCACCACATTTCAGTGTGCTCATTGTTAGCTTGCAGCCACTGCACATCTTGGAACCAATTTCCGAAAAAAATCTTTTCTTCGGCTCTGGCTCCAGTTGGCATTTCTTTGTAGGTGGTGGAACGTCAAAGAAGCTGCTTAATGTCTGTTGCTTTTTGGACATCTCTGACCGTAGTTTGCAAGCAACATGTAATGTGTAAGGTTAGATAAGAAGATCTGTCAAGTACGCAAAGGCGCAGAGGAACACAGGAAGTGGCATTACTCATTCCTGATTTTTGTCGCGCATGCGTACTTGCGTGTAAGTTATGTGCACCCCTGCTTATAAATAGTATAATTTAAATCTTTTTCAGGCTGTTAAAGGCATATTTTATTCTTTTTCAGGCTACTCTAAAAGGAATCCTGAAGTTATGCCAGCTTCATTCCAAGTCTGCGGTAGACATCATCTATCGAGTGTGTCTCTCAGGTAATTTCAGAGCATTCTGATGTACGGTTTTAAAATTAAGGCCTTAAAAGTAAAGCTATATTGACATTTTTTCAGGCTCTTGGGCGGACGGTTCCCGTGCACGGGACGTAAACTCGCCGTTTTTCGGAAGTGCTGACTTCTTTCCTAAATTGTAA